>NC_084889.1:12743260-13043260 GCF_958979055.1 Alnus glutinosa | reverse complement strand
GATCTACTCAAGGAAACAGGAATGCCCGGTTAAAAGGGAGTTGACAACCCAATAAAGCAAAATAAGAAGTTAGGAGAGAGTGATGAGAGTCCTAGGTGAATAAAAGCAGATATCAACAACTAGTTGGCAAGTTAGTCCATTTGTCCCACACTCGTCCAAACATTGTCTATGCAATTAATGTAGTAAGCCAATTTATACATTCACCATAGGAGTCTCATATAGAAGCAGTTTACAGAATTCTTTGTTATATGAAATCTTCACTAGGTAAGGAGTTGTTCTCCCAACATGATCACTTGAAAATAGTCCTCTACAAATGCGGATTGGGTTGGGTCAGTCACGGAATGGAGATCCACTCCATGATATTGCACTTTTGTAGGAGGAAATCTAGTTACCTGACGTACTAATAGACAATCAGTGGTTACCAGATCAAGTGTAGAAGCTGAATTTCGAGCCATGGCACACAAGGTATGTGAATTATTGTGAATGAAGATACTATTGAAGAAAGAACTTGGATATGATTATAAGGATCCTATGAGATTATATTGCGAAAATAAGGCTACAATTAATACTGCTCATAATCCGGTTCAACATAACCAAACTAAACACTTTTTTTTTTCTTTCTTTTTTTCTTTTTTTATGACGAGGAACCCCTCCAAAGCAAAGCTATTTCGTGTACCCACCCATTTCGGATAAACTCAGACCCGTGCAAAGTGCCCCCTCCATACGAATTGGGTAATACTCCAGCTTTGCCCGTGGGCTAGCCCCAAGGAAATGTTTGCACCTAAGAGGATTCAAACTTTAGACCTGATAATCCGGTTCGTGTACCCACCCATTTCGGATAAACTCAAACCCGTGCAAAGCGCCCCCTCCACACGAATCGGGAAATACTCCAGCTTTGCCGACGGACTGGCCCCAAAGAAATGTTTGCACCTAAGAGGATTCAAACTTTAGACCTGATGAAAATGTCACCAAGACCAAGGCCCTTACCACTTGAGCGGGGTTAAAAACTAAACACATTGAAGTTGATAAGGAAAAATTGCATACGAATTAATTTGTACACCGTATATGAAGACTAGAGAACAACCTGCCAATATTTTAACGAAGGGAGTGTCCAACACTGTTCTTCATATAGCCTTATGCAAGATGGGATTGTGAGATATCTTTGTCTTAGCTCAAGGGGGAATGCTGAAGAAGAAAACTTAGTTAATTTCTTATCTGATTTGATCCTTTGAGTTTGTTGCCATTATTCTTTGATTTTTATTGTCATTACTATTGTTCCTAACAATTTGTATTACTTTTATATTTAAACACATGTAGATGTTGCATGTTAGATGTATAAGGAAGAATACAATTCCTTCTTTCTCCGTTCTCTCTTTTCCTCTCCTCTTCTTCAAGTTACACAAATTTAACTCATGATATGACATGTAAAAAAAAAAATGGTAAAAATTTTAACAATTTTAAAACTTTACATTCAGCTTATATTCGAAGAAACGTGGAAGGTTGCACATAAGGTTACAACCTACCAATGATTGGACGGATCAAATGCACAAATTATACATTTTTCTGAGTGTTTACTCACACTGGTAATGGAATAGACATATAAGTTCAGTCAATATCTACTTCAAGGATCTGTGACCACTTAATGCCATGGTAAGTAGACAGAATCAATGTCCACCTCAGAAACAAGGGCCCTTCCTCTTCTTTGAAATTAAAAAGTGAAATTGCTAAAACATAATTTATGTTTAAGTAAATGAAGGAATGTTCTCACCATGCCAATGGTAACACCAAAACATTTAAGAATGTCCCTCCTACGGAACCGATCCTCATCCTCAGCAGTAACATCAGTTTCCATTTTGTAACAACAAATTGTAACCTGACATTTCGCAAAGCAACTATCATGATAAGCAAGCAAATGGCATGGTATGGCTTCAAACATCTTGATTCACACAGAGCTAAGTAACAAGAATCCTGTTACGGAATTTAACTGAAGCCCATTTCTCACAGAAATGGAAATGATACCTTTAACACAGTTAGAGAAAATGTAGAGAATTTTTTTTTTTTTATATTTGTACTGTTTCAAACACGCACTCTCGTATAGATATGGCAAACTTACTGCATGAGAGGGATATCTGGTGGCAGCAGCAATGGTAGCTGTCCTGTGAGATGGGACAGGAACAAGGGAAAGCAAAGGAGTGAAAGTTGAGAGGAAGGAGACCCCCATTGCTTCTTTCTGTGTCTCTCTGTCTTCTGAGAAAATTCTCGAGCAGTTTATGTTGTGTGGAGTGCGCAATTGAGTTCATGATATCCGATATCCTATCTTTTGTTATCCAAGTACGCTGTCATGTCAAGTGGGATCCGAAAATATCTTCAATCGGATATCGACAAACCGACACCGGCGCTTTTAATCGACTAGCTTGTCACCGGGAAAGGATTCTGATTGTGCAATCCTCTCTCCCAAATTTAGGGTAACAGACAACACAAGATTGATGATACAACTCATTTGAAATTGATCAAACTTATTAAAATACCCAAAATTTAAAAACAAAAATAATAATTAATATATATATATATATATATATATATATATATATATATATATATATATATATAGGCTGGCCATATAGTATTTCGATTTTTTTGTTTTTTTTTTTTTTAATTTTAGGTTTACAAAAATAATAAAAAAAATCATGGGTTTTTTAAAAACCCATTTTATTCCTATGAATATTTATTCTTCTATTTTTTTTAAAAGAATGAGTATTCCTCAATTTAAGAAATGGTCACTCCCATGAGAATGGCTATTTCAATGCCTAGTGTGCGACCCATTCCATTCTAGTCGGCTATTTTGCATACCAAACGTGGCCTAGAGTATTAATTTATGTTTGATGTTAGGTTCAAGTCATATCAACATATGAATATAAAATTATATAAGTCAATCCTAACCTGTCTCATTTAATTAAACAGATCAGATTTTTCAATCTTAACCCACTAATTTCGTGTCAGGTTAGTAAATCGTATAAAAAATTATCAGTCTTAACTGTCGAAGAATTGTTGCAAAACTCAAGACTAAGGTCTCGTTTGATACATAGAATGAATATTCCATTAGGAAAATGAATATTTATTACTAGAAATAAAGAATGATGGAATTGAATAGTTATTCATATTCTTTAATTTAGTGACAATACATACCATAATTGAAAATTGAACCAAAATTACTAAAAAAAACCCACATGATTTCTTATTTTTCTAAAACTGAAATCTTAAAAAATAAAAAATAAAAATAAGATGACGACGTTAAATCTGTGGGTGGTTGGCCACCTATAGGAAACCCCAAAGATGGTCTCAGCACACCCGAAGTACCTCGTGTTGGACCTGTGAGGTCCTCCAGGGGTGTTGCAGCCACTCTCGATGTCATCGTGGGTAGCCAAGACCATCCTCAACAAGCAACAGGGGTGGCCGTAATCACCCCCGAATCCCATCGTGGGTGGTCTTAGCCACACCTGTGGTTTCCAGTGGGTGGCCAGACACCCATGGAATGAATGTGTTCTTAATTTATTTATTTATTTGTTTTTTTAAGTTTAGTATGAACAAAATTAAAGGATTTTTTTTTTTTTTTGAAAATGTTGTTTATCCCTCATGAATAACTATTCCTCTCATATTTTAGAAAGGAATAGCTATTCCTAGTAGGGCTAACAATTTTGACATGACTCGACACAAAATTAACGGGTTTGAGTTTACTTTAAACGGGTTTGGGTCATAAATGGGTCGACCCATTTAGCTCGGTCTGACGGGTCGTGTCACGGGTCACCTGTGGGTGACCCGCCAAACACGATTAAGTTTTTTATTTTTTTATTTTTTAAGAAAAAGGAAATGAAAATATTGGATTATTACTAATTTACTATTTACTATTAGCAGAAAACACACAAAAAACAAAAACCCTAACTTCGTTACTTCTTTTCTTTTTCCTTTAGCAATCAGCGTTGCCCCTCTTCTTCTTCTTCCATTTTCTTCTTTTTCAACGCCGGCTGCGCCCCTTCTTCTTCCTCCCGCTCGACGCTCTCTCTCCCTGCTCTCCGCTCGGAGCAGCCCTCCCTGTCTCTTTGCTACGCTACCAACGTCGCTCTGCCGCTCTCTCTCTCTCTCTATTTCGCTGATATCACATCCGGTACCGCCGATATGTTAATCTTCTTCTTATTTCCCTCCTTTTTCTTTTTCTTTTTTTCTGAGCAGTTTAAGCATATGTTTTTTTAGTTAATTCATTTATGTGTTAATTAACTGTTTGGTCCCTAACTCTTGCAAAATGTTTTTTGCTGGTTGGTGGAATTCTGCTATTCTAGGAGTGGTTTCCAACTTTCACGTTCATTATTTGTAACCTATTGTTTGTTGTTCGCTTATCTAATTAGTTGTCATTCAACACTTTTCCTTCCCTGCAAAACGGTAGTCCAGTGGACTAGAAATTTTCTTTCCTTTTATACCATGAATGATGAAGTAGTAGTTCATTTGAGTCTTAGAAGTCTAAACAGGCCAAAAGGGTCATGTCAACCCGATACGACCCATTATGCTAAACAGGTTTTACGGTTCATGTCGGGTAACCCTTAAAATTGTCGTGTCTAGAACCCTAACCCGTTAACATAAACGGGTTGTATTTGAGTCTAGCTTAAACGGGTCAACCCGCAGACCTATTTTGCCGGCCCTAATTCCTAAGAATAGGTCCCTTCTAAATAAAGAATGATTATTCCAAAAGAATAGTCATTCTATTCCAATAATATATTTCACAAATCAAACAAGCCCTAAAAGACAGCATCATCTAAACCAGACCGAGCACCAGGAAAGAAGAAAAGAACGGTAGAATTCGAGTAAATAAAAGAACGAAGGAAAAAACTGATTTTCAATTTTATTGCATTCAATGACCTAGGAATGAAATACTACATACATGGTGTACAGATTCCTAACAAAGCAGAAATACAGTATGGTATCCCCGATGAATTTCCTATGCAGCTCTTTCAAACCTGGCCAACTTCAAGCGTAAAAATAGCATGGAAGGCCCCGTCCGTGGTGATCCCATTCCTGCCCTGCACTATAACGCAATTCTCCTCTTCATCTATTTCCTACATCCGCCCCAGCTTTCTTTAGGCTCAGAATATAAACACCACAACTCAATGCGTATAATGGCAGTCGCACAACCAAATTGTAATGCTTCAACAAATTACGATTGAATAATGGCAGCAGCACAACCAGCTTGTGTATAATGGCAGCAGCACAACCACCTTGTATTGCTTCAAAAAATTGTGTTGAGTGTGCAATATGCCAACACCCAACCAACACAGGAACCGTTTTCAAGGGGAATTGTTCTGCATTCCTAATCTACTTGATATCGTGTGAGGCGTTTATATTTGGTGATTCCATCCGACATAAACAATCCGGTAAAGGGTTTACGTAAAAGGCCTCTTCTGAACGAAACCTATCCATGCCCTTGGTTCCTGAAATGGGGCCTTTTCTCTTCCTTGGAGATCCTTGCCTGTGCAACCAAAGTAACAAACAAAAACCAAATCGAAGTATATAAGGTTGCCATATGATTTATCATAACATAAACTACTAAGAAACTGGAAAAATTAATTCTCCACCATAACTTTTAACCATGGGGAAACAAAAAGAATTCCCCGCCGTAACCCTGAAACACGTGCTGCACAAGTCAATGACACTTTGACACAGCAGGAGACCATCTCAAGGGTCATCCAGAAACTGGTAGTCACTCCTACCACTGGTGATGGCCAAAATACAAAAAAGCCCCACCAAGTTCTCCATGCAAATCCATCAAATGCCCAAAATTATCATTCTTTTATCATCACAACTGGTGTGAAGTGAAAAAAAAAAAAAAAAAAAAAAAAAAAAAAAAAAAAGGAAAAGAAAAGAAAAGAAAAGAAAAAGAAAAAGAAAGAAAAGATAAAAGGAAGAACAGAGAGCCAATGAGAGTTGCAAATGAGAGCCAGTCTCCGGGCCTCTGCTCTTAAGCACCCTGGGAAATGATGCAAGACCAACTCAAAGAGGGCCTGAAGGTAGGAAATTGCAAATGAAATATATGCAAGATGTACCAAAAGGGTGCTTACTGCTTAGAACAATCCTCAAAGGCGAATTATTGATCGACAGTCAAGACATCCCACCAAAATAACAAATAGTATATCCAATGTCCAATGTGTAGCTACTGCTAGTTATAAAACCTATAAACTCATCAATACCACATACCGTTTTTTATGGATTTCAATAACTCGATTTGATAAATTTTTGCCTTCTTTCATGGTTCCCTGCTCAATTTTGTCAAAGAGACGAACAAGAGCTTTCCTGATGGACAAAAAGGACAAGTACATTATTATACATTACCTGATGGGGGTATGCATGCTAGATAGAAAGTCATTTAATCCTAGCTAAACTCCTAAAAAGAAACTGTCTTGCCTGTCAGGAGATATTGTTTTCCTATGCCCAAGAAAACGACGATGACCTTCAACTGCCCTTGCCATGTTCCCGGAGTACGATGGAATAAATACATCACTTTCAACAGATACAATGCAGTCAAGCGCAGCAAGTTGAGAGGCATGATCCATAAAAGGCTCAAGCAACTCAACAGATGCCAATTTTTCCTGCAAAGGGATCATATTAGTTCCAAATCATTCTTTTTTCTTCTTTTTTCCCCCCCTTTTAGGCCCTTAGCAGCCCTCTCCCTTCCCCCATAAGTATAGGTGACTATAAAAGGGAAACAGAATTCAAAAGAAAAATATTTTTCAAATTTAATGAGCAGAGAGAGAGAGATAGAGAGAGAGCACAATTGCTAGAAATTAAAGAAAAAGAGCGTTATTTGAACTTCAACGTCCCACGGGTTTTGTTTAGTAAAGTAGTTATTCAAGTAATCTAGATGAGGTCCGTTCATCACGATTGGTAGCAAGTATCTAATTTCTAGGTATCTGATGATATTTGTGAATTTGAGCTGGCTTTTTTCTGTAACATTGTTTATGTATTTAAGTAAATGTCACCCAACTTTTTTTTGATAAGTAAGTAAATGTCACCCAACTTGCTTCTCTGTCATGAGAAAATTCATCAAATTATAACTTTCTTGCTTCTCTCTTCAATGTCAATCAACTATGACCGAGTAAATGCATATAGAACATAGATATTGTTCTTACCATGAGTACTAGAGCTATGAAGCCATCAGAAGCTCGATGGAGCAATTAAGTTCCACATGACATAATCTAATTATTAGGCATAAGCATCAGATAGAGGTAGACCAAACAATCCAATCAAATTAGGATTCCAACTCTATTTATGGACAACATGTAAAACACGCTATCCATATGTCATATATTTATCAAGGCAAACCTTGTAAATTGTTAAAACGATATTCCTTGTTCTTGGGGCTGACCTAAGTACACGGATAACTTGTTCAAGAATTCAGATAACTCCATATTTTGATTTTCTTAGCAGACACCCAGATTCACTTATCTTGAAAGCATGGATTTATGTATGAACCCTGACCTCACACATAAATCTCGCATCAAGCTCAAACACTTGACATCCCAAGCCCAAATGCAATGGGTTCACCAATTTGAAAGGCATGTACATGCTGGAAGCGACTGCCCAGGAGAAGGCTCATAAGAGCCTAGTGGTTTCCATTTGCAATGCTTACCACTGTAAACAATGCACTTCTTTGTACACAATTTCAATTTGCAAAGCGGAAACATGTGAAATGCACATGATACCGTCCAAAACTTGCAGTTGTGATGATAATTGTTATTTCACTCCCTTTGAGACTAGTCTGAGAAACCATTAGCATAAGAAAGTGAACCACAGATCCGCCGAAAATGTTGGACAAAACTGATCTACATGGTTCTTTTAAGAACAGGACACTCACATTTTTCCTCAATATGAGGAAATCAAGCATGAGAATGCAGGTTCATACCTTGCTCATTAATATGGGATAGCGGGATCGCAGATCAGCCATATGCAAATCACCCCCATATATCTCTCCAGCAGCAATGTATATAGGGGTGTTTGATGGGTATCCAAGAGCAGAGAGAAAAATTCCGACTTCCTTAGGAGTTAAAGGGCAGTAACCTTTGGCTCTCTGTTCTGAAGAATCAATCTCCTTTATTTTCCAGTGTGCAGTGTTCTCCCTTCAAGTTAAGAATAAAATTAATAGATAAAAAGTGTTGGCATCAAGAAAAATGGGCCGTTCTACAAATGGATTCATGAAAATTAACTGATTATTCAGAAAAACAACAATAAGCATCTCAAACCTGATCATCCTTAATTCGTCAGCTTCATCTGGAGACAGATCATGTGTGCAGCCACTAAAGGCAAGCATGTCCTTCTCATACCGTAAATGCAGAGCGATGTAAGGACCATTGGACCTCATCCGATTGACCAACAACTAGAACATTGGTGAAAAGAATTAATAATGGTTGTTGCATAGGACACAATAGAGATAGATAAAGCCACTCCAGAAATCAGATGAGCATTTAGGTCAAATTACTTTTCCCATTGCTTCAATTTGAGGTGCAAAACGGAGAGCTTCATAACAAGCACGGCAGCGCAATTTCTGGATGTCTGGGGGTAAATTGTTATTTGCTAAACGAGAATCAGATTTGGCAGCACGAATAACCTGATAATAAATATTTTACAATACAATTGCATTAAAGTATATTAGTAACCTGACAAAGAGAGCTGAATAAACAAGATGCTTGATTTTCTTTTTCTTTTTTACAATTAAAAAAAAAGAAGGACCAGAAGGATTCAAATGAATATGCCTGATAATCTTCCCACATGCTAGCTATCTCCTCCTGGTAATAATCCATGCTAGACCAGCTTCTAAAATGCTTCACTGCTCTAGTAGCTGTAGCCAGTTCCTTAGGAAGCTTTTTTACAACTTTTACATCATTGGCCAGAGCATAAATAAAATGATCTTCATCAAAAACATCTGAGAAGTTGCTGCATATTGCAAAAATAAATCTAAGTATTGCATCATTCATGTAGAACATGACACAGAATTTTCTTTCTTGTTCCTTTTTTTTTTTTTTTTTTTTTTTTTGAGAGAGAGAGAGAGAGAGAGGAAGAGAGAGAAAAGATTTCTACCTAGAGTCTTGCCAAAATGACCGCTTATCAAGTTCTGGAATTACAAGAGTCGCATTTATGATACGAGCTACAGCTACCATGTCACATATCTGCAATTCAAGAATGAGTAACCTTATTAAGCTCCAAAAAGTAGCCAGATAAATTATTCACCAAGATATCTATAACTGATACGTTCAGGTAGATTTTGGCAAATGTCTGTAACATTGTCAAAAACACCACCCAACTAGAGTATCACTTATAAAATGTTTTCATATTAATCCAAAGAACAGACAGTGAAAAGGGTTTGTAAGCAGGACCAAAACTAGTAGGATTTCTCATAATTAATTGAAATATGTTCAATTGAGTCCTAGAGCAGTAAAGGCAAGCAATTTTGAAACCACTGTCATTGCTAATGACTATAGCAAAGCACTACTAACACTGCAATCAAAAGGCTTGCAGGAAGTCTAATCCACAACATCCCACAGATACCCTTATTTCTGCATGTGTATCCCAACAAACACTGTAACATCCAACATTAATATTGGGACTTCCAGACTCATATGGGATATAAAGGTATATGGTAACTTGGTGCGACATTATAACAATTCATATTGGAGACTGGCTGTTGTATTTCTAGTTTCTCACTTCACAACTTCACAGCAATCAAAGACAGATTCAAAATTATTAGGATGTATACAAATTCAAAAATAATATTCTTGCAAATACAATACCAATCGATTTTATCAAATGAGACAAAGAGAGAAAGGCAAGGGCAGAGGGTGTAGTACAGACCCCAGCACGCATCTGGTTGAGGCCACCATTTGTATGGACCAGAAGGTAACCTCGCGACTCTACAGGAGCTAGATAAACAATAGTAAAATCAGAAAGTAAGTACACAAGGATTTCACATACGCCAACACATTTTGAGATCGGTCCATTCCTTACATGTATAATTAGGGCTAGGCATGGCGCATGGCACAAAATCACGATTTGGTGGAGGCTTCCATAGCTTGAACAACTCCGAAATCCCACTAGCACGACCCAACTGTCAAATCTAAAGGAGTGAAAACATGAAAGATGCATGACTACTTCGTATCAACATGTACACCTAAACCTGAGAGACTTGACCTGCTAGTAAGTAAGAACAACACTAAGGTAACTCAAAGAACGAATCAAATCCATATTTTAGAAAGAGATTAAAAACTTCCTCTTTTTCTGGAAACAATAAAACATCAGTAAAACTACCTTTGTTTGGTTGCTTAAAAAATTGGACGAAAAAAAAAACTGATATTTTGAGTGTTATGCTCTACATTGCACTTGTCGTCCTAATATAAAATTCCATTCAACTGAACGGCATTACTTTAAACAGTCTCACTCTAGCCCAGATAATAAAAACTTTAAAATCTACAACCACGAAATTTCTTATATTATCCAAATTCCATTAGCAACCAAACCCAGTACATAAACAACTTAATAATAGGACTAACGATAGAAACAGTAGACCTGGCGAGAAGAGCTAGGAGCTTTGGACAAATGGGGCGGAGTGAGCTCTTGTGTCCAGCTTCGCTCTGTGCCCAATCTCTGTTTGAATTCACGTTGCTACAGAATATTACAAAATAATATCTCAGATCAGAAAAATACCCAATCTAAGTACCCAACACACTGATCCACAAAACACAAAACGTAAAATATAAGACCCAGAAAAACAAGACTACTACTAATACGTTGATGCTTATAAGTCAATAAGCATACATACCTGACCTCAAAACAGAATCAAGGAATATATACTAAATCCGAATCACACCGATACCAAAAACATGAACTAAACAAAATACATAAACATAAATTTTGGAAGAGCTGGAGATCACAGAAGTTTGTAGAAGGAGAGCGAAAATTTCCTGATCAGAAAACGGAAACCCTAGAATTTTGTCGGAAGAAAGAGAGGATAATAAAGGTGGCGAAGAGAGTGTGTTTTACCGTGGGGAGCTTGTAGGGGTCAGAGAAGTTAGGGACTTGGGAGGAAGGGAAAACGTGGACGTGCGCGGAGAGGAGAGCCACGAGGGCTATTGCGCAGATGGCGCACGTGAGCAGCTTCCGCAGTAGCGCCAAGGGCCTCCACCTGCGCCTCTTCATCTCTCTCTCTCTCTCTCTCACCAAAGGCTCTATCTTTTCACCTTTCAGGAAGGCTCTCGGCGACTGAACAATGGCGCCGACTCGGCCATTCACACGGTCTGGTTACTATTGCGGCTCATTCTGGTGTCTCGTTGTCTGCCGCTCTCCGTGCGGCCGGCTGGAGGTGGTTTTTGGCTTTTGGCTTTTGGGTTCGCCTGCCTCTCTCCTCTTCTTGTAACGCACTTTTTCGACTTTACCAGCTTGGAGTCTTGGACGGTATCTATCTAGTTGGCAACAGTCAGGATCTCATAATATCAGGGATGACAGAGAAGGTTTTTGATCCTTGTACAATTTCAATTAGAAAATTCAGTCAAAATGTGAAAGCTGATTTGAAAACGGTAGAATTTTATTTATAATCCTTAAATTTTTAATTATTTTGAAAGAAGGAATATAAATTTTAAAATGTATATAAATATTTAGAGTATTTACTTTTCAGAAAGTTTCAATTTCAATTTTTTTTAAAAATTTTTTGTTCAATCTTATCAAAATTCTTAAAATATTCCTCATTTTTTTTAAGAAAAAAAAATTGTTAGAATTTAACGAAAGTTATAAAAATACTCACACCTGAATCTTTGAAAAATTTTACAAATTTTTTTTTAAAAAATAAACCTAGTGGTATTTTAAAAATTTTGATAGAATTTAATAAAAAAAATTTAATAGATGACTGAAATTGAAACTTTCTGAAAAATAAACATCCCGAATTGAGACGTTTTAAAGTTTATGTACCTTCTTTAAAAATGAGTGAAAATTCAGGACTTATAAGTAAAGTTCTCCCTTTGAAAAACAAATTGTAAAATGAGGTATTATTCTATGAGTAATGTTTGTTACACTTACACAACTCTTATACAACTTTTGCATAACTCTAATTTTATTTTATTTTTTTATGATCAATCATTGGATTTGTTTTCTTATATGTGGGTCATAGTATTCAATGGTTGATCTTAAAAAAAATGTTGTTAGAGTTGTAAAAAATTATGTAAGAATTGTGCAAGAAACATTACTCTTATTATATTGCCACCTAACATTCTAATAGGAAATATCTCTCCCGTGATATCTGAGAGTTTTTCCACTCATTTGGCTGTCCGAATTGGAATAATAAATATGATTATGTTTTATTGGGTTTACTTGTTTAAACAGGTCTCGAATAATCTGTACATTTGTTAAGACAGATAAACGAGTAAATGTTATGAACTATTTTTTATTTATTTTTTTAAAGTTGACGTGACTTTTAAAATTACTATTGAATTTTAGAAAGATTTTAAAATCACTATAAAGATGTATAAAGAATGCATGCATATCATTTCTTTTTTAAAATTCACGTCAACTTTTGTAGGATAAAAACATAAATGTATTTGTTGTCTTTCTCTTGCACATCTCGTGTACATATTTTTTGCAAATTCACTGTTTAATATGTGGAACCACATGTAGTCTCATAAATTCAATGGTAAATTTACACATCTCTTATACGAAAATGAACAAAAAATATACAAAAAAAAAATGATATCAAATATTTCTCATAAAAATATAATTCCTAACATTAGTAGTTGGCATGCATATATGTTATTAAAAGTGAAAATAGGTAGATATGACTTCCCAGCGCTGAAAGGAACAAAATGTATCTTAAATGGGGCATTAAGATGATTTTTAATCTTGTGGTGATTATAATGTTAATCCAAGTGTTACCCAAAATCCATTAACTCAACGGTGCACTTAAAAGGCGTCATTTTGTCACATTTTTATATTATTAGAGAGTGCTTTTAAAAAAAATTACAGTTTAAAAACATAATATATATATATATATATATATATATATATATATATATATATATATATATATATATATATATATATATATGTTTTAATCGCATGCAAAGGGGTGTGTTAAAAAAATAAACAAACAAACACACACAATTTTAAATATCAAACTGTAATATTACTAAATGTTTAACCGTGTTTTTAAACTAAATGTTTTAAAATCACAAACTTTAATAAATCCATTCATTAAAAGAAAAATGACAATTCTTCAACAAACTAAATAATGTGTTTATGGCAAAGCCATAAATTCACTAAATTTCACTCTCCTAATATGATTAGATAGCTCTCGAATGAAATGATGAGACCTCAGACCAGAGACGATTATATGATGGAGGCGGGTATAGGTTACGGCCCCAACTAACAAAATATTTTAATCTTTAACTTCTACTCATAAGAATTTTTTGCTCCGCTCCCAGACGAGACCACTCAATCTTCACTACATTTAAAGCCGAAGCATTAAATTAGGATTGGGGTGAAACAAAAGTGAAAAAAACAAAAATAAATAAATATATATATTAGGTTTGAAATTTTGCCTAAAAAGATGTAGCCCTACCCTTCCAGGCATGATAGTATATAACCCAACAAAAATTCAGCAAAATCTGTGGTCTAACTGTCTAAGTTGTGATTGGGCAGTAGATACTTCTCGTACTTGGACTTTAGTCTTCCATTGAAACATGAAATTCCATTGGGTTGTCGGTCCCATGTGTGAATGGCCAAGCAAAAAATCCCCAAAGGTTGACGGTTGACACCCTCACCAAATCAGAAAAGTTGTGCCCAGCTGTGGATCTCAAGAATAGTCAAGACGAATTTCATTGATTTTAAGGATGGGGTGGGTGCATGTGCACATGATCATTGCTGTCGAGAGCACCGTACATACTTAGAATCGGATTCTAATTTTATTTATTTATCTTATACTATTGTTAAATAGCTATTAATTTCACTTTCCATCTCTTCAAAATACACCCAAGTTCTAAATGAAATGAAAAGAAGCAGAAATTAGGCATTTTGCAAAAGTATTTACTAATCAATTGAGAGATATACTATCTCTAAGGGGTAGCTCAATCGGTCGGAGACCACGCCTCATGAAGCGAAAGTCACTAGTTCGAATCTTCCCTCTGCCTCTTGTGTGGACATGTTAAAAAAAATTAAGAGATTTGCTTAATCAAAACGAGTTCAGGTCGAGAAGATTTGTTAAAAAAAAAAAAAATGAGTAAGAATGAGCACAAAGGCTTGTCGGATGTGCATATCTCTGATGCTTTAGTTAGTAAAGGTTTTCGAGAGACTAGGAAAAAAATTGGATATTAGGATGACAAGTGTAATGAGAGATTACGACTTAGGCAGTGATATCTCTAATGCCTAGGCCCTAAGTCAATGAAAGTCTCTTTATTTCATTTTCATGTATGTAAATCATGCAATTGAATGTCATAAAAGTCGGTGCAATTCATTCCAAACTTTGGGGTTCACAATATAGGAATTACAAAACAATTCATGCTTGTAAGAATATGAACATTCATATCATTTATAAAAATGGTCATGCTTGCAAAATTATTACTTTAAGGTTTCATGCTCCTTTTTATACCTTGCGCATAATGTAGGTCCCCAAATTTTTATCAATCCAACCCTAACATTTTAAAATCCTAAATTATGCATTATGTCATAGCCCATCCAAACTGCGTTCGAATGAGTGTGCTCGTTAGAATGGGATTCACACGTGCCTCGTTAGAACACCTATACCCCAAGTTCGAACGACAATTTGTCTTCTCTAAATTTTTCTTCCAACCAAGCTCTCATTTTCACCTCATCAACACTAAAAGTTGTGATTTTTACGTTTTAAACTTAAAAATTGTGCCTTTCTTTTCAAAAACTCAATTCTCATTAAAAGACAAAAAGATGAGAGATAAAAGAAAAATATTTTGTATTAAAACAATGAATAGAAAAACCTTTTTGATTCCCTATACATTAGAAAGCACTGTAACATTCCGAGACATATAACGTGACTTGTCTTTGATTGTATTACAAATAGGTCCTATTTATAGCGCATATGTTGTAAGAGGGGTAAGCCATACAAGACAAATATATATAGTAATGCTATTAAATACATTAATATAGTCTAGCTCCTTTAAAATTAAATTTTTAGTTCCGTCCCTTCACGCACACTACATTTAGAGGTGAAACTATCCCTAAGCTTCCGGGCACAAGTCCTCCCAAGTCTCCCAAAACTTTTAAAAACCTCTAAATTTATTTAAAATTTTCTTAAATTTTATTTTATTTTACCCTTAAAGATCTTCATTTTATAATTTCGTCGCTTTCGTCGCAAATCTTGATCCCGCCCTCACTACGTACAGCATTCAACTCACATACATATGATTTATACGTACAATAATGTGTTTGGGAGAGAGAGATCGAGAAGAGGGGATGGGTGTCACGTGACATGGGCTTGAAACGTCAGGTGAACTCAAACGAAGGTATACCACTAAAATAAATTGGGTACCTAAAATGTCCTCATGAAGTGATGGTGATATATTATTGTCATTATACATACGTGCAATCGATCACAGCTGACAGCAAAAAAACACAGTTTATTATTGTCAGTAATCACTAATGAGAGCAACATTTTAACCAAATGATGTCGTGTGACCTCTCTAGCGGGCTGCGTGTCTTGTCTTCATCATTCATTTGTATTTGTGCATGAATTGAATTTATAGATTAATTATAAATTGACTTATTTATCTAAACGAGTTAAATTATTCAAACAGACCTTGTATTACTCTTTGTGCCTTTGTTGTTTGTACCAAAACGAAAAATGAGACGTGCTATACATTTTTCTTATGTCTTTTTCTCATTTTCTTTTTTTAAAATTTTTCTTATTAATATGAAGGATCTCCATAAATTTTACAAAGTTATTAATAATTTTTAAAAGTCGAAGGATGAGAAAATGATGAGTAGACAAAGAAATGAATTTTTTTTTTTTTCTTTTTTTTTGGAACTATCGCGATGTACGGATTTTTCTTACATTTCCGGACCTACCATGAAGTGGCTGGCTGCAGTGAGCCAGTGACGATCCGTGAGAAGAAAAGGGCTGCTGACTGCTGAGGTGGTCCTGGCAGGGTTTCAATAATAATATGTTTGTCACATTCACAAAATTGGAGAGATGTGAATTTTGGAGAGTCCCCACCCACGTGTCAATCAATCGGTACACTGTTGGTGCCAGGGTGCCATGTTTTCTGATTGGGTGAGCTTCAGTGCTAGGACACTCATTTCATTTCTCTATTGGTGCAGCCATCAGCCCTATTGAAAAATGCTAAAGCCTTCTTCTTCTTCTTTTATAATATTTTTTTTTAAGATACTAATAAAAAAAAAAATACAATTGTTACTATATGTAAACGTAAACAGTCTTGTTGAATCACGTAAATTTTTCTTTTTTTTTTTTTTACTTATTTTTTTTTATTTGTTAAAATTTTTGGCGTGCGTGTAAGAATTACGAATTCTTACGTCATAATTATCATTTTTTTTTATTTTTAAATGTGACATAACTTTTAAAATAATTACTATATCAAAATTTAATAGTGATTCATTTTAAATTTAATGACAATTTTAAAAATCATGTCACATTTGGAGGGATAAAATTCTTACATATAGTATTACTCAATTTTGATATATATATTTGAGAGATTTGAAAACTTTGAACCCATGCTCTTTTTATAATATATATAATTTTCTTATAATAACATTTTTCATTTAAGTTTGATTATAATCAAATCTTTTGCTACCTTTTTATATTCTCCTTTATTCAATTTCTTTTTCTAATTAGTGTATGTCTACTATAAGTTTATTTGTTCATCACTTCTAATCTTTTTCATAAATTGAGAGCATTATAATACAATTAAGAATATAATGCAATTCAATCAAGATTTAACCCACACGTCTTTTTCTTGCTCCCGCTCTCTTTCTTTTCTTTGATTTTATATATATTTATTCCTTGATAAGGAGAAAAAAGGGCATTCTTACCTCTAACCTGGTGGGCCGTCAACAGCTTTCTCGTAACGCCAATAAGGATGCAGGACTAGCATAAACTTCGGACTCCCGTGACGAAAGTGGGACCTTACGACACAACAAAACCAAAAATTGAAATATATATCTATGTACATTGAATATTAAAATGTAATAATTAAGTATAACTAGAAATAAATAAAGTAAAAATATAGTATTATGACTGGATTACATCAACCTTAAAAGGATGCAAGAGGAATTAATTATTTTTTTAACTCTTTTTTAATTACAAAAAAAAAAAAAAAATTGTAACATATCGGACCATGACGATAGTCATGGAGTTCAGTTCTCCATGGAGAGTAATAGTCTATAATAGTATATTTCTTATTTCAAAAGGAAAGTTATACTCCAATTGCCCAATTAGACAAGTAGGGAGATTTTCTATTATTTTTTTTAGTTTAGGTAATATTAGTATTTATAGGTCCTATAGGGATTTGATGTGATTTGATTTTGTAACTCTATTTAAATTAATGTTTGGTTGAAGAAATATTACTTAAAAAATTAATCTCAAACTTTGTGTTTAAAAAAGTTTAAATTTTCTTTAACAAATTTAAAGGATTTAAATCTTTTTAAAATTTAACAAATTATTTCGTTACGTGTTTAGTAACAAACCTACCATTTTGGTTATCCTAGAACATGATTGTGGGACCTATGACCATGAAAACCCACGAATATAGGCTATAGCTATGGAAGTTGGTCCTCTATGACCTCTTCCCATTCGTGGCCATGGAGGTTGGCCGGCCTTTAAAGCCTGGGATTTTTCAATTTTTTTTTTTTTTTTTTTTTTTTTTAATATGAGGAGTATATTTAAATTTTTGCAATCATTTATTTGGAAAAAAAAAATAAAACGTAACGGGAGTCTCAAATTAGGAACGCAGATGTAAAATTCATTATATTAAAAACCGAGGTCTATATATATATATATATATATAAAGAACTTTCAAGTTGTTTTGTTTATTACGGTTTTGAATCTGGCACGATCAATTGTTTGAATTGAATTGGGATATTAACAAAGTGTTTTTATTTTTATTTTTTTGGTTTGAAAAAGTGTCATAATGTGATATAATGGTAAAAATTATTTTTATATTTTAAGAGTATTTTGTGCTTTTTTTTTTTTTTTTTTTTTTTTTTTTTAAATTTAATATAAGTAGAGTAATTTGTTTTTGGGTTATTTATTAATGTTTTATTTTGAAAATATATAACAAAAATCATGAATTTTTTTTTTTTTAATCGAGGAGCCATTACGTTTTGTTTAATCAGTGAGTTGGGTCTCTGAAGATTAGGATAGAAATGTGATACTCTTTCTTCTTCTTTTATTTTTTTATTTTTTTTTATATGTCTACACAAGAGGAAAATATGAGATTCAAACTAATTACCTCCGTTTCATAAAGCGTGATCTCCAACCAATTGAGCTATTCCTTAAAAAAAATGTGATGCTCTTCTAATAGTTCCAAGCATTACGCATAAAGCATGAATTTGAGAACATATGATATTTTCATTGATGATTTTCGAGGTGCAGTCAATCTACAACAATAGAAAGGTAATGTAAAACGTAATGGTAATAAAGCAACCCACTAACCTGCGAAAGAAGCGCTTATTCTTAACGAAAAACATGTTATTTCGAAGAGAAAAAACCTTTTTGTTCGCTATCTTCAATTGTTTTATATATACGAGATGCTTGACTTTTTTTTTTAAAAAAAAAAAAATAAATAAAATTTAAGAAAAGGATTCTATGTAAATCCTGTGATGTTTTTCAGTTTAATAAACAAACTGAAACCCTAATTAAAGCAAATCAATAATAACTTTAATATGACTGGAGAAAAGTTCTTTAGCCAAACCTTTTTAAAGGTGACACGTGATTGGAACTTTCATACATATTTCATTTTCTTTTAAAAAAAATTGCCACAGTTTGACGTGTATCCTAGGTAAGGCATCACATCTGACATAAGCTACGTGGCCTGCGCTCTATGGTCAAGTGGGGTAGTGACTGTCATTGTTTGTCTGAGCAACTATTTCATTTTCAATGGGATTCATGATTATGGGTCTTGTCCATGTCAAACGTTAATCAGATTTGTGAAACAACCGCGTGGCGGTGGAGTGATCGCAGTCGTATGCCGTCACACGTGGCTACCGATCCTCGTTTGTGTAAATTGTAATGAACATAATTAACACCCAGTGGGTCCCTTGTCCTTCACACTTCATACTATTCCCTTGTTAGTAAGATAGACCGTACGAAAATTATTGAACTTTTTGATAGATCAACGTCAATTAGGGTCGCATGTGAAGGATTTTGCTCTCGATTTTTGACACAATTTACAAATTTAACATTAATTTTATAAACTAAAGTTTTGTATAATTATGTTCGAATCAACCCACTTAATCAATATAAATTAAATTAGATTTTTTTTCTTTTTTATAATTAAAAAACTAACTCTTAAAAGCTAAAATTCAATTTTTCAATTCATAAATTCATATAAATTAAATTTTATTATTATTATTTTTTTTTGTATGTATAATGTTGTTCCAACATCTTAATTTCATATTGCAGTTGTCTATATAATATGGTGATTGATAACTTTTATTTGCTAAAAGAGCATCAAGCGCAATGAGTATAATTAATGTTATTTTTTTTTTTTTCGTTTTTCACTTATAAACTTAAAGTTAACCAACGAGAATTTTTAAAGAGAAATGATCGCTACACTCATTTCTCACAACAGCTCCACAACAAGCTGACGTGGCTGGTAATATTTTATTATTTTTTTGTTTTGTTTTCATTTCTTTTTGTAAAAAAATAATAAAATATTACCAGCCACGTCAGCTTGTTGTGGGACTGTTGTGAGAAATTAGTGTATGAATCATTTCTCATTTTAAAATATGCTTTTCAGCTATATTATAATTTTTGGATATGAAAACATTTTATCTGAACCACTGAAATCCGCCACAGCGTAAACAGCCACCTCTAGTAAACATTCTAACTCCATTTTTTGCAGCGACTCTTATGATCGAGACAAACTATTTAATACATTTGGGTCTTTCTCCCCTCAACTCATTTTGAAAAATAACTATTAAATCTGCCAGACTCACAGATGACCCACGTGTAAATCCTACAAATTAAATAGTTGAATTTCAAAATGAAATGAAAGGAGAAGAATAAGAGAATAATAATAATAATAGTAATAATAATAAAAAGCATTTTTTTTTTCTTACTATATGATTTGATCGTGAGCATTGGAGCTTTAGGTTTTAAATAATGCATAAATTTGATAGGGTATGAAATGGGGCATTAATTTTTTAGTATTGGATTGTTGGTGGTGATGTCCGACATTTGATAACACTTAGGGCAAGAGTTTTTGTGGTGGAAAATTGGGAAATCAAGCACTAAACAGAAATCAATAAGACTTGGAAATTTGTGTGACTTAGCACGCAAGATAGGTAAAAGGTCAACCTCCACGCTCATATCACCATCATATTTGTATGAAAAAACAATATGCTTAAATAGACCTAGGGCTTATACACTCATTGGGATCCATAATTAATATACATAAACGCCAAAAAAAGAAAGAGAAAGAGAAAGATGATCATATAAATATTGAATAGAACCCTCAACCCACTCTTGAAAATTAGCTTGCAAGGAAAAGGGTGTTTTGTGTCCAAGAATTTATATACATGTAGTTCTACAATTGATGTCTACAACACCTCACTTTATTTCAGAAGTCACTCTCTCTGAGACTCGAACCCGTGACATAGTGCTTGACTCTGATATGAAATAGTACAAACTTTTGATAGAACTCACCCATAAAAATTGGCTTGCAAAGGAAGGGTGACCAAGAATTTATACACACATGGCTAAAATTAGATACTTAAACCATGTACGACACTTAATATCATAACAAGTCATCGCTTGCTAGCTATTATGTTCTCAAATTTTTCATTACCGTTTGGAAAAAAACATGCATGTTTGGGTAGCATTTTGTTTTTTTTTTTTTTTTTTTTTTTATTTTCTAAAAACATGTTTAGGTAAGTTTTTTAAATTCAAATTCTCCTAAAGTTTTATCAATTTAATTTAATTTTTTTTAAAAAAAATTTTGTCTCGTATTCTCTAAATCATCAAAATACACCCAAATTAGCCCTTCCAGCGTTTCAAGGTCCGATTATAAAAGTTATTAATTCTATTACATTTTTTTTTCTTTTTGTTTCTGTGGTTGGTAGGGTCTGAATTCTCTCATCTTTAATAAAAAAAAGCACAAATAAAACTTAATAGCCACGGTAGTGGAAGGCATATATTATTTTTTAAAATCAACTCATCCCATTAACGGCATAAATCAAAGGCATGTGCCCCTCTTTATAGTCTTGTATGACCAAATTGCCTGAATCTCATCTACTCTCCAATGAATGCAGATAACACTCTCTGCCCTAAATAAGCGGCAACCTACAAAGTGGATCAACTCATTAATTTGCCACCATCAAAGTCAGTAGTGTTTGATTTATGATTAGACAAAATGAAACTTATTGAAGAGAAGACTTTGAGGTCTCAATAATTTCAGGGTCAGACTCTACGTTCTTAATTTAGTCATTTTCGATTATTGAAAAGAAGACTCTTAGGTCTCAATAAGTCCAAGAGTAGCTGTGCATAGCAAGAAAGGGCGAAGAAAATTATCAGTCGTCTTCAAATAAAATAGATAGTTTAAAGTTGTTGTATCTAACAGTATACGTACGTTATGTCAATTATTAACGGAGGCGGGGCGGGATCCAGGGGTGTAGCTGCTAAGGGCCTTGGGGGTTTGATCCTCCCAATTTTTTTTTTTCTTTCAATTTTGCTCTCCCAAATCTCAAATGCTGGTTCCGCCCTTTGCGAGATCGGGGGTTTTTGAGTTATTGTCCACTGTAAACTGAGTTCACCTAACTTAGACGACTCATTAAATAATGCAAAATAAGAAAGAAAATAAAACACAAAATGGACAAAAAAGACATGGAACATGGTTTGTGATTGGAGGATGGGAAGTGGGGTTGGCCAATTTCATTTCCAGGCCAAGTCCGGCAACCACTTTTGTGATAGTGTAGCCTGTGTCTTGTATTGAGTGTCGTTGAGAACCTCTTCCGGGACCAAACGGCCCTATTCGTCAATTACAATAATTCTGCATTCACATTATAATAAAGGACAACTTAATTGGAGTGTAGCACTAGTCACGTCCTTATTATAATATTATTACTATCTCTCTAAACAATACACTTAGGGTCCCTCCAATATTACTTCCAAATTCTAATTTTGTAAGATTACATCTTCTTCTCATTGATTGACGTGGCCGTGTTCATCAGCTTTTGATTTTTGATTTTTAGCAAAGACTAATAGGTATTGCGACATCGCCTTGTAGAATGAGAGTGAAATGTGAGTATAGTATGTAGCGTTTCTCATTTTTGTAATGTTAGGTTGTTTGAGCTTCACTTATTTATGTGTGAGTAATGCTATATACTACATTCTCATTTTATTGGATTGATAGTAATCATCAGCCTTTTTTATTTTTTATTTTTTTAAATAATGACTGGCAGACACGATTATATTAATCATAGAAGTGGGATGAAGATATAGTATATTTCATTACTCTTTACAGATAATGGTTTGTTGAGTAATGCTAGAAGTAAGACTTTTGTTCCCATTTTATTCTCTAATAGTGATATAGCTTTTAAACTTACCAGTGAATTTGGAGTAATTCTTAAAAGAAGAGTTTTGTCTCTCTCTTGTTCATTCCAAATCCAATGATAATTTTAAAAACCACACAATTTTTAGAGGAACAAGAATTTATAATGAACACTTTTAAATTTTAATTTAATTATTATTTTAAAAGTCACGTTACCTTTGATGATAAAATGAATGACAAAAATCCTACTTTAAGCATTCCTCACATTTAAAAACCCACCCAAAAAAAAAAAAAAAAAAAAAAAAAAAAAGAGGCCGGGGGATGGGATCATGGGGGGCGCATAAATATCTCTCTCCTTAAACGCCCAGAGCAAAAATTGGGCGGGCTGTAGTGATTGTAGGAGTCACCTCTCCAAAAATTGTTTCGGCCACCAACATAAACAAGAGACTGGCCCAACCCCTAGATAGCAACAAATTGAAAATGGTCCAATCCCAGAAGGCCCAATTTAGTAAATCAATTTGAATCGATGGATCAAACTGATGAGTTCTCAAAATTCATGACCCAAGTTGTGAGTTCATAGATTTTTTTTTTTCTTTTTGGGAAACAGAAACGTGTAAAATAATATTTTTACTCACTCGAATTTCTCTCCTCTATGGGTTGACTCCAAGATTTCATTGATATTTCATAAAGTAATGCCACACATACTCATCTTCCATCTCACTGTTATGTAAAAAAAAATAAAAAATAAAAAATAAAAAAAATTATTTCATTGGTCTAATGCGACAGTGTTAATTAGTCTTGGGAACGGCCTTTAATAAATAAAAAATAAAAAATTTAAGGGCTAATAGGCATACCACATCAACGCAGTGAGATAAAAGTTAAGTATTTAGGATTCCTCTATTTCATATTATCAAGGTACTTCACTTGTTACGTTTGTACTATGGATCGAGACCCCCCTAAACAATATTTAGGGCATTACAAAATCTGCAATTCTCTAAATCCTGGCCGTTCAATTTTAATTGATTCGTCACGAGTATGTCATGAGTTGATGAATTTCAATTAAAATTAATTATTTCATAAATTTATTTGTTGTATAATTTATGATGAAAAATTTCTAACCCTTTAAATGAAACGGTTGTTACAAATTATTTATACCCCCCTAATTACCTCTTTTATTTTGTGATTTAACTCTCTATTATGTTGTGGTTTATTCCTCCATTTTGTTGATATTTAACTATAGTTGTAACTTACAAGCATCTGTGTGTTTATATAAGGGCTCTTTGTAATTTTTGAAGTAGATTATGTGTATAAAATTAAAAGATATATATGGTATATCATATGGAGAGATTATTTTATTTTTGGGGCAAAAGAAAAGTATTTTTTTGGTGGAGTTTTTGCTCTATAGTATAGTGTAAACCTATGGAACTTAAAATGTATATGGCTGGTTTGTTGTATCTTGGGGCGGGCCGCACTAGTGAACTCGTTTTACACCATAAAATGGGTGCGTTTGGTAATCAACTTTTTTTCTCCTCTTATTATTTTCACTTCTAAAAAAAAAAAAAAAAAAAAAAAAAAAATCAATTTCCAAACATTTTCACTTTTTATATCATATTAATATTTTTTTTATTACTTTTTAAATAAAAAAAACTCACTACAAAACAGAACTTTTTCACTTTTCCATACAAATTCTTTTTACTTTATGTCACATCAATCATCTCTAACTACTACTAATAAAGAAATTCACCTAACAATCTTTTCCAAAAACGAAAAAAAAAATTGAAAAATGTTTTTTTGTTTTGTTTTATTTTAGATTTTTTATTTTAGTTTTGATTTTATATAATTTTAATCATTTTATAATTTTATGAATGACATTTTTGTCATTAAAGGGTCAATGACATTTTTTTGATGATTTTGGAGGGACATCGATTGAGTGGTAGTTTGATAAAGGTATGTGTATTTTTATTTTTATTTTTATTTTTATTTTTTTTGGGTGAGGGGCAAAGTGTAATCAACCCTATTTTTGGATTGTAAAGAAGTAGAAAAAAGAAGAATAAAATAGGAAAAATTACTGAATCACTCCTTGAGTTTTGAGCTTTTATCAAATTGCTCACTAAGTTTCTATTTTTATCCTTTAGTTCATTGAGTTTGGAGATATGATCTTTTGCTACCCTAAGACACAACGCTTGACCACTTTGTCCATGTGGCAAAGTAGTCCCCTAACTAGCTTTAGGGTCTATTTTCTAAAAAAAAAAAGTTGCCATGTGGACAAAGATGATTAGGAAATTGTGTCCCAGGATGGCAATGTATCATATCTCTTGAGTTTGTCCCGGTTATCAAATCAATCCTTCCGTACAAATTATGTTATTATTATTATTATTTTCTTAACAATTATGCATTTTTTTTTTTAAAAGAAAGATCTAAAAGAAAAAAAAAATAAAAATTTGGCTCACACCACCCTTTTGATTAGGGGTGGCTAACAGAAGGGTAGCGGTGAGCCAGCCTTTTATTTTTTTTTTATTTTTTTTACCACTCTTGACTTTATTTATTTATTTTTCGTTTAAAAAGTGTGTAATTATAATTTTATGTGATTCCGTAAAAAAGATTGGCCAAATCTGTATGGCGAATTTATTTGATAACAGAGACAAACTGAAGGATTTAAAAGATAATAGAAATTCATTTCATGAAGCGATTTGATAAAATCCGAAACATAAGGAGTTGTCAGTAATTTTATTTCCCACCGCATAGGGTGTCCTTGTAACTTGTGTATGAGTATTGAAAATGAAAAGAAGAGAAAAGAGAGAAATAAGAAAACATGTTGTCAAACTGACAAGCAATAATCTTTCTTTTAGAGGAGGGACTACAATAATAAAGTATAGGGGTAATTATCTTTTTCTCTATGAACTATCAAAAAATGAGTGATGCCTCTATGAACTACTAACTCGACTAAAATAGAGCATTCAACTACCAAAGACAACTATTTTCCCCCATTTCATCAGTCAAAGAGGTTAAAACAAACGGTCAACGGGTCATGTGACCGTCACACGCCGTTTTACTCTCATTTTCTTCCTATTTTCTCCCATGAACTACCACCATCTTCCAACATGCCCCTATGTAAAACGGCACATGACCCGTTGACTGTTTCTTTTAACCCCTCTAACTGACGGAAGGGGGAAAATTGTTGTCTTTGGTAGTTGAATGCTCTATTTTGGTCAAGTTGGTAGTTCATCGGGGCATCGCGCATTTTTTGGTAGTTCATGGGGGAAAAAAGTAATTACCCCTAAAATATAAAAAGGGACTAGAACAATAAAATATAATGACAATATATATATATATATATATATATATGAAAATATTTTATAAAGCATCATAAAATAAAGGCACCAATGTAAGCTAGCTGGCATTGGACTAGTTATACCTTTAGCCTATGAGATGTGTTATTCTTACGTCACATTATTTTACATCATGACACATTGATTGCGAGACTCATATATCCCTTGGCCCATTATTATATCCCTCTTGGTCCAAACTGCGTGTTATGTTGACTTTGAACCAAAAAGAAAGTGAGCCCACTTCTCTACTTCAAGCAAAAGGTTTACTCACCGACATTCTCATCTTCGTTGCAAAACCAACCATCATTACCCATTACACACAAATGGTGTTAAAGAGCTCTAATTTTTTTATTTTTTATTTTTCTCCAAAAAGCGTTTTTAGGCTTTTTTAATTTTTTGTTTTAGAATGAAAAAAAAAAATCAATATATATATATATATATATATATATATATATATATATATATATATATATATATATATATATATATATATATATATGTTAAAAAGATTTTTTTTAAACTTATTAACGCAATTCCAAACGTAGCTTTAACTTGACAAAGGTGTTGAAAAATGGTTTCACAGCAAAATTCAATACTCTCCTTTAATAGGTATGGAAGAGTCACATGTAGATGTGTGACTTTTCAGCTTTCACACAAAAAGTCGAAAGACAAAGTTGACCAAAAGTATGACTAGGATATCAGGATATGCTATGTTGACCAAAAGTAGAAAGACCAAAGTTGAGTCGGGCAAAGGACAAAGTAAACTAGGGTTTAGCCGTATAGGTACCGTTTGTACAATAGAAATGTAAGCCACTAGTCAACATCTCATAGACTTTAATTTGTACACTAGGGTATATCTCCATTATAGCTTCATGCTTTTAAGGAAGGAGAGCACAAATTAAAAAAAAAAAAAAGAAAAAAGAAAAAAAAATAGATACAAAACTTTGGTCGTCTTGTTTGGGCTGATTGTAGGAGTATACTTACTCCTTGGGGATTTGGATGCATATATTTGCAATATTCACGATTGGATTTACAAAATGTGAATATTATTTTTAGATATTCATATTATGTTTTAATAACCGTATTTACACGGTTATTATGATTGTTAAATGTGATTATTGTCGGTAATCTGCATATTCCGCGCATATTAGATAATGAGTTTTTTGAACCTTTTTTAGGTCTCTATTAGGGATTACTTTAAATGATTTTAAAAATAATATGGGTCGATTTTTAGTGTTTTGGGGTTTTATTTATTATTTTTTTAAGCCTAATGTTTTGAAAATATATTGATTTCACCTTATTTTTAAAACAATGTAAATATAACCTATACAAAATCCAAAATGACGTCATTTAGTATTAAACATCAAAACAACATCGTTTTGATAAATTTATTAAATATAAAATATATATTCTATATATATATAAAGGGTATGCGGATGTGGTTATTAACTGCGAATAATTGCATCCGCATATCCTAAAACTTTAATAACTTCAGAATCCGCATGTGCAGATAGCGAATGCAAACAGTTAATATCCGTCCGCATGTCCACTCCTAACTGATTGTGTAAGGGATGTAATAGTGATTAATGGCCTAAGGGTTGATATGTTGAGTTGTTAGAATGAGTTAGAAATGTGTAACTGAATGTGGGTTAATGTATAAATATAATTAAGCAGCCCAGTTCAAACATTCTCATCTCATTCATTTTCCCCCGGAATGGATCCAACCAAGTCAAGTGATAAAAAGGTACAGTAGATAGCAGACCAAATCAACCAACAATCAATTAAGAAGAAGAGAAGACGACGACTTCAGGATAAAGATCAGATATCAATTAGGTGGGTGCAACGTAAAGTAATCACATTTTGACATGATAAGACTTGAATTAGATACAATTACAGAATATCGACGAGATCTATCATAGATGGGTATACAGATTTGTTTTTGGGCCAATTTTATTTATTCATTTTGGGATGAATGATTGTAGTCACAAGTCAGACAGAGTGCATGAACTAGATCTTGAATTAATGATATTCAAATTAATTAGATTCATGAAACAGAACTCAAGGAAAGAGAGAACTCAAGGACCCATCCGATCTTCTTTGTTTCATCCAAGTTATAGGCAAGTGTTAATGATCGAGGAATACAATGAGTCGACTATTTAATTAAAATAAGAAATAAATGATGGAGATAGGTTCGAATTCAGAACTATTGACTTTGATATCATGTTAAATACTTACCATTTATCTAAAATGTTTAAACTTAAAGAAAATAGTGAGTTTAATTATTTAATTTATTTTCTAACAATCATATAATTTTGCTAGGGCTTTTCTGATTATTTGATTAGATATTTGTAGAAATTCACCTCACTTTCAAAAATCATATATAAGAAATAAAGTGTACGTCTCGACGTGTTAACTTTCGTCCACATGCTTTAACTAAATGGGCCGCTTTCCATATTGGTTTTGGAAGCATTCTCATAATTTCATGTGATCTCTCATTCTCTTTTCCATTCAGATCAGGAGCGAAAAAGATCCTCTAACATAGCATTTTTTCATCATTCAATTAGGAAGGACTTTTGGTTATATATGAAAAGTCATCGGGTCTCTTTTAATTTTCTATTATGTAAGGGCATGCACGTCCGCCTCAATAAAATTATTTTATTTTATTTTATTTTTTATTTTAGCTTCTACTTTTTAAAAGAACCTATTTTCACTATTTTATTTAATTTTATTTTTCTTTTCTTTATTCACTTTCACTTTTCTCAAAGAAAGAAGAGGGAATTATACTAATATTTTTATATGCTAGCAAAAATCAAATAGCTATCTTTTTAAAATTTTGGCTAATTTTTAAAATAGAACTAGTCAAAATTAAGAGAATGCTGTAACACCCAGGTGAGAGTAGTATTAAATTAAATCCTCGGGAAGTTGGGAAGAAGTTGGATTCCTTCATGGAATTTTTCAACCTGTCAAAATGCCACGCCAGCTTACAACCGAGAGGAAATTGCCACGAATTTCGGAGCCGAGACTCGAGGTTTATTTACCAGCTGTCAAGTAGGATTGCCATTGCGATGAATTAATTTAATAATAATATAATTAGGAATTCACAAAATTCTAACCTAAAAAGTAAAAACTCGTGGACGTGGACTGACCATAGAATTTGTAAACCTCAGGAAATTTCTTGGATGGAGATTAATTAGGGCTAAACTTTTTTCTTTTCTTTTTTTGGGCTAAACTTAGCACTTGTACTACCCAACTCATGCCTCTATGTTTCATGGCTTTATTATCAATAAATTTAATTAGACTTGCAAGAGAAATAAAGAAGAAAGAATTATCTAAAAAACAAATAATTTCCTGCCGTACAATATCATAATGATCATCACAAAATTGAATTTGTGTCGGTTCTTTTCTTTTCTCTAGTTCGGACATTGAATTTTCACAATACATATTCAGCTTCAGCTTCTTTTCAGTAGTTGTTGGTTCTAATTTTCAAGTGAGATTTCAGATAGATTCACCTTAATTTGTACCATTTTTATTTCTGTAACTACTTTGTGCTGGCCCTAGAAATGATCGGGTCACTTCTTTGACCCATGTCTTACCTTTTATAATTATTTTGTGGTTTATTCCTCCATTTTGTTGATATTTAGCTATAGTTGTAACTTACCAGCATCTATGTGTTTATATAAGGGCTCTTTGTTATTTTTGAAGTAGATTATGTGTATAACATGAAAAGATATATATGGTACATCATATGGAGAGATTATTTTATTTTCGGGGCAAAGAAAAGTATTTTTTTGGTGGAGTTTTTGCTCTATAGTATAGTGTAAACCTATGGAGCTTACAATGTATAGGGCTGGGTTGTTGTATCTTGGGGCGGCTGCACTAGTGAACTCGTTTTACACCATAAAATGGGTGTGTTAGATAACCAACTTTTTCTCCCCTCTTATTATTTTCACTTCTAAAAAAAAAAAAAAAATCAATTTCAAAACATTCTTATTTTTTATATCATATCAATAATTTTTTTTTTTTACTTTTTAAATAAAAAAACTCACTACAAAACAGAATTTTTTCACTTTTCCATATAAATTCATTATACTTTATATCACATCAATCACTTCTTATTACTACTAAAAAAGAAATTCACCTAACAATCTTTTCCAAAAACAAAAAAAATGGAAAACCTTTTTTTTATTTTTTATTTTTAGATTTTAGTTTTTCTTTATATAATTTTAAACATTTTCTAATTTTATGAAGGGCATTTTTGTCATTAAGGGGACAATGACATTTTTTTGATGATTTTGGGAGAATATCAATTGAGTGGTAGTTTGATGAGGGTATGTGTATTTTTATTTTTTTTGGGTTAGGGGCAAAGTGTAATTAACCCTATTTTTGGATTGCAAAGAAGTAGAAAAAAGAAGAATAAAATAGGAAAAATTACTAAATCACTCGTTGAGTTTTGAGCTTTTATCAAATTGCTCACTAAGTTTCTATTTTTATCTTTTAGCTCATTGAGTTTGAAGATATAATCTTTTGCCACCTCAAAATACAACTCTTGATCACTTTGCCTATGTGGCAAGGTGGTCACCTAGCTAACTTTATGGTCTTTTTTCTAAAAGGAAAAATAAAAATAAAAAAGAGTAAAAGTAAAAGTTGCCATGTGGACAAAGATGATAAAAAATTGTATCATGAGATGTCAATACATCATACCTCTTGAGTTTGTCCCCGTTATCAAATCAATTCTTCTGTACAAATTATGTTATTATTATTATTTTCTTAACAATTATACATTTTTTTTTTCAAAAGAAAGATCTAAAAGAAAAAAAAAAAAAAAAAAAAGGAAAAATTTGGCTCACGCCACCCTTTTGGTTAGAGGTGGCTAACAGAAGGGTAGCGGCGAGCCATGCAGCCTTATTTTTTCTTTACCACCCTTGACTTTATTTATTTATTTTTCGTTAAAAAGTGTGTAATTATAAATTTATGTGGATTCCGTAAAAAAGATTGACAAAATATGTATGATGAATTTATTTGATAACAGAGACAAACTGAAGGATTTAAAAGATAAAAATAGAAATTCATGGAGTGATTTGATAAAATCCAAAACATAAAGAGTGCTTCAGTAATTTTTCTTTCCCACCGCATAGGGTATCCTTGTAACTTGTGTATGAGTATTGAAAATGAAAAGAAGAGAAAAGAGAGAAATAAGAAAACGGATTCGGCTTCCATGCGGTAGTTTGGGTGCTGTAGTGGAAAACGGTACTATTTTTCATTTAAAAAAATTTGTAAAACTTTTAATAAATTTAAAAATTACAAAAATAATAATAATTAAAAACCAAAAAAATAAAAAGGGGTGGCCATTATTGAACAAGGGGGTGGCCGATCTTGGGTGGACGAACCACCCCAGTCGGCTTTGGGGGTGGTTCGACCACCCCCAAAAGGCTAAAAAAAAAAAGTTAGGAGTTTCGGGGGTGGCCGGACCACCCAAAGGCCTTAGGGGTGGCTTGTCCACCCTCAGATCGACCGTATGGGGTGGTCGAAACCACCCCTAGGCCCTAGGGGGTGGTCCGACCACCCCCAAAAAGCCTAAAAACCAAAAAAAAAAAAAGTTTGAGTTTTGAGGGTGGCTCATCCACCCCAAGATCGGCTGTAGGGGGTGGTCGAAACCACCCCCAGGCCCTTGGGGGTGGTCCAGCCACCCCCCAAAAGCCAAACCTTTGTTTTTTTTTTTTTTTTTTTGTTTTTTGGCCGTTTGGGGGTGGTCGGACCACCCCCAAGGGCCTTGGGGTGGTTTCAACCACCCCATACGGTCGATTTGGGGGTGACTAAGGCCTTTGGGGGTGGTCCGGTCACCCCCCAAACCCTTAATTTTTTTTGCTTTTTTTGGCCTTTTGGGGGTGGCCGGACCACCCCCAACGCCGACTGGGGTGGTTTGTCCACCCTAGATCGGCCAAGGGGGTGGCTCCGGCCACCCCTTAATTTTTTTGTTGGTTTTAATATTTTTGATTTTTAATTATTATTATTTTTATAATTTTTAAATTTATTAAAAGTTTTGCAAATTTTTTTAATTGGAAAACAATACCGTTTTGTGGAAAACGGTACTACAGCACTCGTGCTGTAGTTTTAAACTACCGCTTGGAAGCGGGACAAGCAATAATCTTTCTTTCATAGGAGGGACTAGAATATATATATATATATATATATATATATATATGAAAATAAAAATGAAATATTTTATAAAGCAACATAAAAGAAAGGTGGCCAGCTGACATTTGGGTCTAGCTATACCTTTAGCCCATTATTGTATCCCTCTTGGTCCAAACTACGTGTTATGTTGACTTTGAACTTTATACCAATTTGACCCAAAAGAAAGTGAGCCCACTTCTCTACTTCAAGCAAAAGGTGACTCACCGACATGGCGGCATTCTCATCTTCATTGCAAAACCAACCATCATTACCCATTACACACAAATGGTGTTAAAGAGCTCTAATTTTATTTTATTTTATTTTTTTCCTCCAAAATGCGGTTTTAGGTTTTTTTTTTTTTTTTTAGAATGAAAAAAAAAATCAATATATATATATATTTTAAATTTTTTTTTTAAACTTATTAACGCAATTCCAAACGTAGCTTTAACTTGACAAAGCTCTTGGAAAATGGTTTCACATCAAAATTCAATACTCTCCTTTAATAGGTATGAATGAGTCGCATGTAGATGTATGACTTTTTAGCATTCACACAAAAAGTAAGAGTAGGTCAGTAGGATATGTTATGTTGACTACAACTAGAAAGACCAAATTGACTTGGGCAAAGGACAAAGTAAAGTAGGGTTCAGCCGTATCGGTACCGTTTGTACAATGAACAGTGATCTTTACATAATATGCGCATAACTTTAGATACATGGAATGAGATTCATATCACGTGACTCACTTCATGAGTCCGATCTATGTGTCTACTCATTTCTCTTGTATAATAGAAATGTAAGTCACTTGTCAACGTCTCAAAGACTTTAAATTTGTATACTAGGGTATATCTCCATCATAGCTTCATGCTTTTAAGGAAAATTCAGAAAAAAAAAAAATACAAAACTTTGGTCTTCTTGTTTGGGTTAATTGTAGGGGTGGACGTGCATATGCGAGTATTTGTAATATTCGCAATCGTATTTGTACGGTTATTGTAGTTGTTGAATGCGGTTATTATCCGTTATTCGCATATTTCGTATATTAGATAATGAGCTTTTTGGGCCTCCTTTGGGTCTCTATGAAGGTCTATTTTAAATGATTTTAAAAACAATATGGGTCAATTTTTAGTTTTTTGGGGTTTTATTTATTTATATTTATTATTATTTTTTTAAGCCTGATGTTTTGAAAATATATTAATTTCACATTACTTCTAAAACAATGTAAACATAACATATACAAAATTCAAAACAATGTCATTTAGTATTAAACATCAAAACATCGTTTTGATGGATTTATTAAATATAATATATATATATATATATATAAAGGGTATGCGGATGTGGTTATTAACTGCAAATAATTGCATCTGTCATCCGCATATCCTAAAACTCTAACTACATCAGCATCCCATATGCAGATATAGCAAATGCAGGCAGGTAATATCCGCCCGCATGTACACTTCTAACTGATTGCGTACGTGAGGAATGTAATAGCAATTCATGGCCTAAGGGTTGATCTGTTGAGTTGTTAGAATGAGTTAGAAATGTGTAACTGAATCCAAGTCAAGTGATAAAAAGGTACAGTAGACCAAATCAACCAACAATCAATTAAGAAGAAGAGAAGACGACGACTTCAGGATAAAGATCAGATATTAATTAGGTGGGTGCAACGTAAAGTAATCACATTTTGACATGATAAGACTTGAATTAGATACAATTACAGAATATCGACAAGATCTATCATAGATGGGTCTACAGATTTGTTTTTTGGGCAAATTTTATTTATTCATTTTGGGATGAATATTAATGACTGTAGTCAGACAGAGTGCATGAACAAGATCTTAATTGAATGATCGATGTTATTCAAATTAAGTTCATGATTTTTGATTGTTTGTTAATGGTAGTTTGCCAAAGACCCCACCAGAACAACTGAAACAGAAGGAAAGAGAGAACTCAAGGACCCCTCCGATCTTCCTAGTTAATTTCATCCAAGTTATAGGCTTAGTGTACGTTAATGAGGAATATAGTCGATCGTCAACTATTTAATTGAAATAGGAAGTAAATAACGGAGATAAGGTTTGAATTTAGGACCATCGACTTCGATATCATGTTAAATATTCACCATTTATCTCAAAAGTTTAATCTTATAAAAAATAATGAGTTTAATTATTTAATTTATATTCTAACAATCATATAATTTTGCAGGAGCTTTTCTGATTATTTGATCAGATAAGAAATTAACATCACTTTCAAAAATCATATATAAGAAATGAAGTGTCTCGACGTGCCAACTTTCGTCCATATGCTTTAACTAAGTGGGCCGCTTTCCATCTTCTTTTTGAAAGCATTCCCATATGATTTCACATTCTCTCTTCCATTTAAATCGGATTGAAAAAATCCTCCCACGTAGCATTTTTTCCCCCATTCAAATAAGAAAAATAAAGTGTCCAGAACTTCTGGTTATATATGCAGGGAAGCAAGCAATTCGAAAAGTCAAGACGTCTCTTTTAATTTTCTATAATGTAAGGGTATTAACTCAATAAAATTGTTCTATTTTATTTTTTATTTTAGCTCATACTTTTTCAAAATACCTATTTTTACTATTTTATTTAAATTTCTTTTCCTTTCTTTATTCACTTTTACTATTCTCAAAGAAAGAAGAGAGAATTATATATAGTAATATTTTTATATGCTAGCCAAAATCAAATAGCCATCTTTTAAAATTTGGGTTAAGTATTCCTACGGTCGTTGAGTTTTCATAACTTTATTTTTTAATCTTTGAGTTTCAATTTGCATTACAGATAGTGCTTCAATTTTAGAAAAAGACTGAATTAGTACCTCAGTTAAGTTTTCCGTCCAAAAACTAACGGCTCACCACGTGTCAATCTTAGAGGTTGACACGTGACACTATATAAAAAAATTAAAAATTAAAAATATTTAAAAATAAAAATTAAAAATTAAAAAAAATAGAAAAAATAAAAATATAGGGGGGTGGTTGAGCCACCCACCTTGGCCACCACTCCCATTTTGGCCAAAGGGGTGGCTCAGCCACCCCTTGGCCGGTCTGGGGTGGCCAAACCACCCCCCAAAGCCACCCCTTGACAAAAAAAAAAATAAAAAAAATAAAGATCGGTTTTGGCCCTTGGGGATGGCCTGACCACCCCCAAGGGCCACTAGGGTGGTTCGGCCTCCCCCAAGGGCAAAACCGATCTTCCCATTTTTATTTTTATTTTTTTGTTTTTTTTTTTTCTTCTGTCCAGGGGGTGGTTCGGCCACCCCAGACCGGCTAGCCACCCCTTTTTAAAAAAAAAAGAAGATTCATTTTTTTTTTTTTAATTTTTTTATATAGTGCCACATGTCAACCTCTGAGGTTGACACGTAGCGAACCGTTAATTTTTGGACGGAAAACTTAACCGATGTACTAATTAATTCGGTCTTTTCTTAAAATTGAGGTATCTGTGATGCAATTTGAAACTCAATGACTAAAAAATAAAATTGTGAAAACTCAAATACTAAAAATGTGTTTAACCTTTAAAATTTTTGCTAATTTTGAAAATAGAACTAGTCAAAATAATATTTGATCAAGTCAAAATAATATTTAGTTTGATCAAGTCAAAATTAAGAGAATGCTATAAGATGCGAAGTTGGATTCCTTGAGGGAATTTTTCGACCTGTCAAAAGATGTCTCAAGTTTGCCATGCCAGCTTACAACGTAACCCAGAGGAAATTGCCACGAATTTGGTAGCCGAGACTCGAGAGTTAATTATTTGCCAGCTGTCAATTAATTAAGTAGGATTGCCATTGCCATTGCGATGACTTAATTTAATAATAATATCAAGGAATTCACAAAATTCTAACCTAAAAACTCGTGGACGTTGACTGAACATAGAATTCGTAAAACCTCAGGAAATTTCTTGGATGGAGGTTAGGGCAAAAGTTGCACTTGTACCTGGCCTACTCATTCCCCCGTGTACGTTTCTTGGCCTTATCTTCAATACGTATAGAGAGCCAAATTACACACCCATAAATTTTAGCCGTGCAAGAGAAATAAAGAAGAAAGAATCATTTAAAAAAAATGAATAATTTACTGCCCTACAGTGTCATAATTATCATCACCGGACCGAATTTGTGTTGGTTCTTCTCTTTTCGCTGATTTCTATATTGAATTTTCTTTAATTAGTCCCTACATTGAATTTCGACAGTATATATTCTGTTTCAGCTTCTTCTCAGTAGTTGTTGCTGGTTCTCACTTTCAAGTTAGATTTTAGATATATTCGTCTTAATCTGCACTCCCTTTGTTTTTGTAACTGCTTTGTGCGACCTCTGGAGAGGACTGGGTAACTTATTTCACCTATTTCTTGCATTTTATAATTATTTTTGCATTGTCTTAATTTGTTTTTGATCTGTTGTACGTTGACGAGCTCGCTCCATTTTCATTTTTAAGGTCACACACTCATTTTTTATTTTTGAATTAAGAATGAGAAAAATATTCAAGGTAACATTTTTCTTATTCAAATAAAAAAAGAAAAAAACACTTGCAAAAAGGAACTGCTTTAATTTTCTTCGCAATCCAAATATAAATAGTACAATACATAAACATGCATATATACAAAAGCTTTGAGGCTAATTCTACTCTTCCATACATTCTCTCTTTTTCATTTTTCTAACCTAATAAATACACTTGTCATCTACGTACTAAGAAAAAATAAGAATAATACTATTTAGTAGACGGTAATACGATCGTTAATTGAAATAACATGACAGTGAAAATTAGTCTTTAAATCAACAACTTATAAAAAACAATTAAGGACATTTTCACTGTAAAGTCATCCAACCGTACAACAGTCGTATAATTACAATATAAATAAATAGCAATTTTTTTTTTTTTAAAAAAAAAAAAAAAAAACTCAAATAATGATCTCCCTCTCTCTCATGGTCCTAGAATGCATGAGGGTCTCCTCCATCCTCTTACTCCTTGGACGAAGCAACTTGGACCAAAACCCACCTTTCTTCTTCTTATCATGACCATCATCATCTCCAATATTTTTCATTCTTGGAAAGAAAGCAAGCGACCTGCTCTTGGTGAGAACGTTCTTGCCGTTGAACAAAAACGATATCGAAGGCTTTCCCTCCTTGACAAAGCGATAAGGACGCAATGGGGACGAGCAAGAAGAAGCGGAAGAAGAAGAGTAATAGGACGACAAAGAAGAAGCAGAAGAAGAAGGGCAAGAAGAACCGGCCGTGGCAGAAGAGGCGGCGGTTCTTCGCGAGGACAGTTGAGAGAGCTTTTCCGTCAGGCAAAGCGAGCAAACGCCCGGTGACTGCCGGTGTTTTGGGTGCTTCTTGCACTTCAAATCTGGCTTTGATTTTCTTTGGTTCGCCATTTGACGATCATAGTGTCGCTTGGTGGGCGAGTCGGCTGGTGTATATAAAGGCGTGAATATATGGGAGGTGAGTTTCCTTGAGCGTTCATGGGAGCTTCTTGGGTTGTTCTTAAAAACTGCTTTTTTTGACGGGTGGCGAGTTTGAAAAGTTTGCTGGAGGATAATGTACGGCTGTGATGGAGGGACGGGTGTTGTGGGCTCCACCTTCGATTGAGTCGGTGAATGGGATGCTTCGCAACGAGGTCAAGTGTGGAAAAGGCCCAAGCTTTCTGTTGGGGCGGCGTAGAAAATCTGGGAAAGTCGGACTATAAAACTAAACGCGCCGTTTCGTGTAGGGAAAGTATCAAAACCCTACTGAAATTACTTTTATTCTCTGCTTTGAATATCTTTATCTTTATCTTTTCTCCCTGTAATTAGGGCGAAATTTCCTTAATATTTAATGTCTATTAACAAATATATATATATATATATATCCACCTCTTGGTCAGGTTCAATGAGTAAATTGATCAACATTTCTAATCTATAACCAATCACTTTACTTGCTCCCCAAAAAAAAAAAAAAAAAATCACTTTACATTACATCATGAATTAATATTTTCTCCCACGTTATCATCTTATTTATGGCATATTATTTTTATAATTAATAAATAATTGATGGAATGAAAGAATGCGTAAAAGCATTTAATTTTATGGTCTTTTTTATGAGTTCTTAACAAAAATAAAAAAATAAAAAAAATACAATCACTTGCCTGAGTGCATCTACGATTTTTATAAGGGTACAAGTAATTTAAAAAATTATATCTTATTTATAACAGAAAATCAGATGTTTTAAGGATGGGAGAAAATTATCTACAAAAAATCTATAATGGACAAATAAATAAATAAATAACGTACATAAGCCAAAAATAATATTTTATGCCTTCCTGACGTATATATATAAGCTTCATTTATATTTGTGAGTGTTTCATATCTGATTTATTTCTTATAAATAAATTCATTACCATCAATAGGGTCTTAATATAGTGAATAGAAGTAATGATAACAATTAAACCTCGAAAAACATTATTTAACCCTTTTGAACTTTCATCATTTTTGTAATATCATTTCAAAGTTTAAAAATTCTCAATTTAATTTATTGAACTCTCAATTTTTTGCAATCTCACCTCACCCGTTAAGATTTGAGATTAAATCAAACAGTTAAAGGATAAACGGATGGATGAGATTGTGAATTGTTTAAAATTCGATACACGAAATTGAGAATTTTTTTAATTTTGGAAAAGATATAGCAAAAATGATGAAAGTTGAAGTGGAATTTCCCCTTAAACTTTTAAAACAAGCTATTTCATGGAAGTTTCACAGAGGCTCTAAATTATAGTTGTTGTTCAGCTGCTACTGAAATCTTATCCAGTTTTCCTCTTCCGCTACATCAATTCCCAGTGGAAACGCAAAACCTTTGAATGATAAAAAAAAAAAAAAAAAAAAAAAAAAAAAAAAAAAAAAAAAAAAAAAAAAAAAAAAAATGGAGAAAGAGGGCCAAGAATCAACATTATTAGCGTATTTGAATTGTTTAGTAGCTGTCGAACTGCAAGATGTCAAAGGCAAGAGGCAACAGTGGTCGAAACGACCACGATTTTGGTCTACTTGACTGGAGCGCTGATTTTATTATTAGAACGTGTAAAACCAGGTCCGCAGGTAACAGCCAGGAAAGCCCATGTGATAAGAACCAAATTAAGGAAACGTAAAAAAGAAATTCAATGTTTTTCATTGCATTCTTGACATATACGAAATGCTTAATTATTCGATCTCACACTAGCTTAATTAATTAAGATAAAAAATTAAAAAATTAAAAAATAAAAATAAAAAATAATTCTTGTAAATTAAGAAACTTGACGAGAGTGCATGTATGATCAATCAATGCCCTATGCATTGGTGCAAAATCTTCAAACTCTGGAATTACAGTCGTAGTTCTTAAGGCGCGTTACTACGACGCTTTTCTTAAGAGGTAAACGATTACTTTACTTCAATAGTTACATTAGATCTAACTTGATTTAGTCCTATAGTTGATATTACTAATGGTCAAGTAAATTCAACCGTTGGATCGTACTTATTAGCATTTTATGATCTAGATCAAATCATTAAATCATGTAATTAATCACAACCATCCATAATTTTGGGTTATGATCTGATCATTTGTAGCTCCAATGCTTTATGCTAAGTACCAAGTATGCCAACACACATGCGCGCACTCGTGCGCGTTTAAGCATTATTGCTCTAAAGCAATAGTTTGGTGTTAGTTGACTAATACAAATGCATTCCTCTTCTTCTCAATTTTTGTATGAGACTCTTTTCTTTTAAAACTTATTAAAACCCCTTCCATAAGAAAAATTCTCAAGATAAAACTTTACATATATACTCATAGGCGTCTTGTGGACTTGAACCTTCACTTAACAATAACATGTCGAGTCTAATCAGAATGGCATAGTAGACAAGCTTTGAACCAACTATCCTATTTGACCAGCCAGACATATCTCATACGTACACATGTTTTCCTCTCTTTAGGTAGTTGTAAAAGCTGTCATGTGAGTTTCATTGTTATTTTTGGACTTGTTTCTCAGTTGTACGTACGTGCTCCTTGGAGAATTGAAGTGATTTGTTTTGTTAAAATTTTGGGGTGATTTCTGGGTTTTTTAGAGGCCATTCGACTGTGGGTGTGGTGTTTTTTTGGGCATTTGTCTTGGTGTGTGGTGTGTATTGATTAGAAATTTTGTAGTGGTACTTTTTTAGTATGAATGGTTCATGGTTGGGTGATAAGCCGAGGCTGTGATTTATTTTATTTTATTATTTTTTTTTCCTGCAGATTAAAGGATCGGAAGAAGGTGTTGACTGGATTGGCTGAATGAGGTGATTTTTGGTTGCCTTGGGTGTTGTTAATTTAAGGAATTTGGGTTTTGGTTAGTTTTACCTATCATGGTTGATTGTAATTGTTTTAGAGATCATCATTTGATCAATTACATGTCTAATAGTAATTTTAAAAGTGACTTCATTATTTAATGAACACTTATATGACATGTAGAATTACTCTGTGCCATATAAATGTCTATAAAGTGTCCATCAAATAATGAGGTGGCTTTTAAAATCATCATTTACACATACCCAATAGTGATCTTAAAAGCCACCTCAATTAATATTTGATGAACACTTGATGGATATTTATATGACATGTAGAATTACTCTAATTTTTTGTGATTTCTTTGGAAAATAGCACTGGAGGGGATGGAGGTGTAATTCAATTTCTTGTATGAATTTTGTTTATTGTCGAATAAGAGTGAAAATTTTGGAGTTTGGTGGTATGGTTTTTTTTTTTTTTTTTTGGAAGTAATTGGTGTATGATGTTTGGATTGAATATGGGTTGTCATAGTCGACAATGAGTCGATTGGGTTCAAAGTTTGGTGTTAGAGACAGTGGTGTTGTGTATTTTTGTAGGCTTGGCAATTCGGGTAGGCGGGTCGAGTTCGTGTCGACCCGACTGACCCGATTACACAATCAGGTCCAACACGAATCCGACCCGATTATTAATCTGGTTGAATCCTTAAACCCGAACACGACCCGATTGCTAACCGAGTTACCCGAACAAGACCCATGTAACCCGTCCGAAGAAGAAGCTCTGAAGAAGAAGAACTTTGATTCTCATAAGTATCAAATCAAACAAGAAGAATTTACATCACAAATCAAATGTCCAAACAACCCAAAAACTGAAAGATGATTTAGGATAAGCACTTCATTGTTCTCTTTCGGCGCCCAGCGGATCAATGTAGTCTTCAAAGTTCAAACCCTCCAATTAAACCCACAAAACAAGAAAACTAAAAATAAAACCAAATATAAATATCGATCTCGTACTCGATGGTTATGAATCTTATGAACTCAGAGATGCACTCTTGCACGGTCTCCTTGGCGTCTTTCGCACCAAACCCTCCAATTAAACCCACAAAGCTACTGTGAAGCCCATCGTGATCGCATCCAAGCCATGGCCGTGAACTGGGGAACTGAAGCGTGAAGGGAGCCGTGTGAAGGCTGAAGCTGGTGAGGCGTCGTGGGCCGTGGCTGCCGCTGCCGGCTGCGTGAACAGTGAATGAATGAAGCTGTGATTCTATGAAGGCAGAAATGAGGAAAAGGGAAAGAGCAAAAACTCATAACTTGTGCGGCTAGGGTTCTCACTTCTCTGTTCACATTTCACTTTCTTTTCTTTTATTTATTTATTATTTTTTTAATAAAGTAACCGTGTCATAATCGTGTTCGCGGGTCAACCCGCCAAACACGATTATAAACGGGTCATAATCGGGTTGACCCAAACCCGATTATGTTAAATCTAAACTCGGTTTTTTCGTGTTGTGTTCGTGTCGAGTTCGCAAGTCGTGTCAAAAATTGTCAAGCTTATATTTTTGGTTGTTTTGGAGTTGCCCAAATATGCAATGTGTAGTTTGTTTTGAATTATGTGTAAAAAATTACATAAGTGTCCCTTATATCATATTTAAAATTTAATTTGTTGTAACGGTTATGGCTTTTAATTACTATAACGGTAATTATAATAAATGTATTTAGTATGATTGAAACGGTTTTTTATATTCCACATTATGGTTCATGAAAATAACGGTTTTTACATTAATTATTCTGATTTATTTTCCTTGATGGAAAAAAAATAATCAGCTACTAATAAATGACGAGGGTCCCTGGCTTGCCTATATAAGGAGCACTATGCATCCATCTTTTGGCACACTCATAGGCACAGGCCAGAAGATCCCTCAGATAACATTCTTTTGTTCTTCAGATGTTCGTATAAATGCTTGAGCAAAGATTGCAAGAGATAAGCCTAGATCTTGTTTTTTTATTTTCGCTGCGCATGTTAGATTGAGCATGATTAAGTTTATATGTTTAAACATTATGATGATTGATCCTTGTGGTGGCCAAATGGTTAAACAAAAAGAGTTGGTGGCAAAATTGTGTTGGTGTAGTTTTTGGAGGTTGGAACCCATGGCCATGTTCTCCTCCCAAATAATAAGAGCACTAGCAGCAAATACTCAACAATTTTTTTTATAAATTTAGAGAACAAAACTACTTTTTACTTCCCTATCTAAAAACACTTTACAATAACTTTTCTTAATTTTTTCCTAAACTATTAAAATATTTTTTTTTTACTTCATTTTATTATTATAAGGAGAAGAGAAGTGAGAGGAGAGAGAAGAAAAAATCGAGTTTATAATTATAATAATCATTGGGAATGCTACATTGGGAAGCACTGTAGAATTTCCAATGCTTAGGGAACCTGTAGGAAATCTGCTGCAAGTGATTTTTTTTTTTTGTTGACATTTTTTCTATATTTAGGAAAGGGAACTACCTATAAGGTATTTATTACTAGTGCTCTAACGAGATCTTCATAACAAGATCATAAATAATGCAACAATCGTATGGTTGCAAATACCTTCTTTACAACAACCAAATCATTACCATGCAACCTCAAAATCAGCACATAACATATAAAAAAAAGAAAAGAAAAGAAAAGAAGAGAAAAGAAAGAAGAAGATTAGCTCTAAATAGAAGACTGATGCAATTATTGAATTGTTCCTGAGATTTTAAAAGAATCAAAACTAGTATTTATTTTCTTTTCTTTTCTTTTTTTTAAAAAATAAAACTAAATAGAAGACAGATGTAACTATTGATTTGTTCTTGAGATAAAGAATCAAAACTAGTATTTTTTTTCCTTTTCTTTTTTTTTTTTTAAAAAAAAATTGACAAGAAAATACCAACAACTGAGTAACAGATATGGAGGCCCATATATATCAAAGGTCTGGAGCAACAATCACCAACCAAATGAAGTTCCATAAGGGAATATTATGATTTAAAAGACGATCAACAAGATAAAGAATTGATTTAGCTTAAGGTGTTCACCGTTTTTTTTTTTTTTTTTTTTTTTTTTTTTTTTTTTTTATCTCAAAGCTTTGTTTAAATGATCTAATTAATGAATTAAAACTTCTTTTTTTGCAAAAGAATTTGAAGTCTTTCTATCATTTTGGTGGTTTAAAAAGAGAAAAAAGAAAAAAATAGGTTTTTTGCGGAACAATCGATTGACCAAAGACCAATCGATCGATAAACCCATAATGCAATAAGCTAGGTTTTCGAAATGACAAACCCACTTTCAAAATATAAAACTTATTTTCAGTGTGGCGGTTCTCACAATCATTGGTCGCTCGCAATAACAAACGCGATGCGGTGAAGATATAGCCCCACTCTGCGTAGACCTGGAGGTTGCATCTTGATTTGAGGGATCCATGATCCATCATTCTCCTTAAAGCAAATAAACCCTAAAACATGTCACCTTTTTTGCTTTTCTTTTCTTTTCTTTCTTTTTTTTTTTTTTTTCTTTTTTTTTTTTTTCTTTTTTTTTTTCCCCCCTCTAATTGAATAAAGAAAGGGTTATAGGGGAGGATCCTTCCCACTCTTGATCAGAAAATGAGTAGATGATCTAAAAATGAAAATTGAGTGAGCTCTCCAACAATAGACCCAACACTAACTAAAATAGTGCAAAAGAAATAACAAGTAGGAAATGGGTCAAACAAGTGACACAGTCCTCTCAAGGGGCCGCATGAGGTGGTTACAGAAACAAATGAGGCATAGATTAAGGTGAACCTATTTGAACCCCCACTTGGAACCAGCCACAACCACTGCAAAGAGGCTGAAGTCGAATATGCACGGTCGTAGTCCAATATAGGGACTGCAGGAAAGAGGAACCGACGCAATTTCGGTTACAAAAGTCTCCACAGTAAGTTCAAAACACTTAGGAACAAGGAGACAACAACCTATATAACGTACAAACAAGCAGCAAAATACAAAAGGAACTGCAAAACACAATAAAAAGAAAATTACAGGGAAAAAGAGAAAAGTAGTAATAAAGCCCACTGAGCAGCAACTTGAACAGAGGACAAGGCGGAGGAAGATTGGCAGGAGAGTGTCTGGCAACAGCTCGGAGAACAAGTGGCGGCGTATGTGATTCACGCGGCAGTGCGTGAGATCCATGCACCGGCGCGGGTGATTCACGGACCTGCAAGTTGTGATTGGAACGAGGCAATGGCGGCAACGGCAGAAGAGCGATGCTTAGGAGAAGCATTTCTTCCGGATTTCATCCAGAAAAAATGCTTCTCTATGGCATTATTGTAATTAAAATAATTACAGTAATGCCATTTTTCATTACAATAATGCCATGGAGAAGCATTTTTTTCCGAATGATATCCGGAGGAAATGCTTCTCCTAAGCATTAGCTGCGGCAAAAAGCTGGGAGGCCGGTGAAGACATTGAAGTGGCGCGTCGGAGCAACGGAAGAACGGATTGTGACAGATCGGACTGTGAGAGATCCGGATTTGAGCACCATCGAAAAACCACGAACAACACGTCCGCTAGGGGTGGAGCAAGGCTAGAGGGGGGCAGCTAGGCGGGTCGAGGTGGACTGGGGAAGGGAGAATAGCGGCGCCTCTGCTCGGGGGGAAAAAGAATGAAAAATAAGAGAATCGGCAACAGAGAGGGGAGGGAATACGATCGCACTAGGCGGAAAGGAAGAGGGGAGTAGGGAGAACGCAAAGTCTCTTACTCCTCCCCTAGAAAAAGTCGCACAAATGAGGAAGAACAACCTCAGGAGGGAGGTGGAAAGGTTCAAAAAAGGGAATAAAAAAAACTTCTCTCAGAGAGCTTCGTTCCTTTATCTTTGTCTATTGCTATTTTACTTTCTCCTAGAACATGTCAACTTGAAGATTAAAAAAAAAAAAAAAAAACGTGCTTCTTGTATTTTAAATGTATCCCAAAAAGTTACCTTTTAATTTACATAAGAATTTTAAAATGTTAAGGGCATTGAACAAGAGTGAACACGTGTATCTAGGGCATTTTTGGAAAGTTTGCACCGAAAAAACGTACTTGTGGTGCATGTGAGCTATTTTCGGTCAAATAATACGAAAATGGCTAACAAATGTGTTACATTGTCAATTTCGAAAATTTTGTTCGAGTATATTAACTGTCAATTTTTAAACATTATTATAACTTTGAAGGGGTAAAATTTTATTTTTTATTTTTTCTTTCTTCATTTGGTCGAGACCAATGGGATTTATGCAGTTGATTTGATAACAAAGGGCCTTATTTTATTCCCTCTTTAAGAAAAAGAAAGTGACAAACATATGTTAATCTCATTCAAAAAAATAATCCATCTGCTCCTTACCATGGATTTTCTACAGGGGTGTGAACCGGCTTCGGGTTCTCGATTATTAGCCAATAACCGGGAACTGGCTCCGAGTTCCCCATTTATTGAATTTTAATAACCTACTCCATAATCGAATACCCCAGTTAACCAGGGGTTACCCGGATGAAACCAATTAGCCGGATTGGGTATTGAATTTTTTTTTTTAAAAAAAATACTTTTTGGGCCTATTTTAGGTATTGGGCCTACATTTTTGGACTTCATTTAAACTTTTTTGGGCTTTATTTAAATGGATTTAGCTATTTTTTAAGGTATTGGGCCTAATTTAATCAAGAAATTAAATTAGAGATGTAAAAATCTTAAATCTCAAAAAAAACTTTTTTTTTTTTGGATGATTCAATTAAATTCTTTATAAAGCTCAAACACAAGAGAATATACACTCCAGAAAACTGGATCATGCCACCTAAACAGTAACAGTAACTAAACACTCAACTATTCACAGATAGCAACAAACTAAAACAACAAAACAATCAAACAGCAAAAACAGAGCAGGAAACTCAACCAGGAAGTCCGTATACACAGGGCAAACCCCAAAAAACCAAACCAACACCACTGCAATGCACAGAAGCATCAAACTACAAAACACATCAACTACAAACTACAATGAACAGAGTAGCAAGCACACACAAAACAATCAACCCTTGATCAATTTCTATAAATTCCAATGCTGAACAAGTCAAACCTCTAGAAACCTTAAATTTAATGATTAAGAGTAAGTCTACTAAAATTCAACCACCATTTTTAAACAAACCAACAACCAAAAGTTCATAAATATATTAAAAAAGTTCAAACCCAAAAGTTCATAAACATATTAAACATATCCAAGCATGGTCTGGTTATGGCTTTCTGCAGCTCTGCTCTCAATCATCTATAACTACAATAGAATAAAAAAAAAAAGGAGAATGAGTTAAATGAATAAATAACTAAAATGAATTAATAATAATGAAAAGTAAAATGAATTTATAACAATTTTACATTTACCATGCTCATCAAAGATTTCAATAATCTTCTCATTCTCCAAGTCTTGATTGCTCTTTAACTAGTCTTGTGTGCAAATCAAGGCCTCAGCTATCAATAGTGCGACCATACAACTGACTGATTCACAGCTTTTGATTTTTTTTTTTTTTTTTTTTAGGGATCCAATTCTGTTTGCAAGGAAGGTGATGGGGTTTCAACATTTGTAGATGATGTTGCAAGCTTGTCATGTGACTCAGTAACATTTTCCATATTTGGCCTAATTGTGACTTATCCCTATAATATAACACTCCAATTGTTCAAATCCGAAAAAAAAATCAAGCAAAAAAAAATCCAACAGGACAATGCACTTGCAGCACCACAAACAAGGATGTAACACTTATAATCCCGTTTGACAATAGCTCTATTTGAATAAGAGCTTCTAATCTTATACTAAAATCAAATGCCTAATCATTGTGAAGCACATTTAAAAATGAACATTCAAGTAATAGTGTGCTTTTTCCTTGTAATTTTTTTTTTTTTTAATAAAAAAATTATTGTGGTTTTCTTATTACATGTAATTGTTGGAAGTGAGGATTCAAATGTCTAGTTCTATGATTTAACTCGCCCTCGGCATACATGTGTAAACAAGCTGCAGGTCTGTCCTATTTGCCAATTAGGTTTGTGTAATACCCCGTATTTTAAGATATTAAATAAAATATCTTAAAATAAGATTTAAGACCTAATAATATAAATAGAATAAATATGAATATTTATTAGATAAATATTCATCAATTTTAAGTATAAATGTTTATAAGATTAAATATTTATTAGGAATATAATAATAGGTCTAATTTATTAAAAAGACTTAAATAAAAGAAAATTCGGATGAACAATATATCGATCGATCCACCAAAACTGTCTATCGATCCACTTACTATTCATGTCGGTCGATCGACACAAATAGTTGATCGATCGAGGGTGAACAGTGTGTCGATCGATCCACCAAAAAAGTCGATCGATTGACTTCTACAGGAAACAGATTCATGCGCCGAATCTTCGAAAATCCGATTTTTAATACCAAATCTCTCCAAGTCTTCGTCATAGCCGTTGGATACGATCGTTTTGGAGCAATCTGGGCCGTCTGTTTCAGTATAAATAGAGCCCAATCCTTTCCTTTGATCACAATTATTCACACATCTCAATTCTCTCCCAAAACTCTCTCAATTTCTCTCCCAATCTCTCTCAAATTCTGTCTCTCTCTCTTGGGTCAATCCAACTAAGGAGAAGAAGAAATTAGGATGATCCTTGCTGTAAGTCTCTTTCTCTCAAGCTCTCTTTGTCTCTTTCTCTCCCTCTCTATTTCTCTATATCTCTCTCGGCTCACCTACTGTGAAGGAAGATGAAGAAGAAGAAAAATAAGAAGAGAAGAAGAAGAGAAAAAGAAAAATGGATATTTAGTTTTTAATTAAAGTTTTGTTTTAATATTGTTGATTATATGAGTTATTTACTAAGTAATTTAATGTTTTTAATATGTGTTTTAAATAGGTTATTTCAAGCGGAGTATTGAAATATAAAAATACGTCGTTATGATGCCCGAGTGAAAAATGCATTATTTTACAAAAATGTCGTTATGCTGCCCAAATACTTTTAAGTATTTTAGGCATTTAATATATATTAAAGCTGTTATTCTGCTCAATTTTTATAAAGAAAAAAAATAAGAAATAAGCTCGAAGTTATTTTATTATACTTATGTTTAAAGTATAAAACTCGTTAATTATATTAACGTATTTATTAAGTTTATTTGATATAAAAATAAATACATATGCTTTTTAATGTTAAAGCTTTTATAATGACATTTTAACTAAAATGAGTATTTTGGTTATTATTTATAAATGCTATTATAATGCCCGCATGAAATATGTGACATTATAATTAATCAATTTTATATGCTGTGGTAATGTTCAAGCGAAAATAGGAGATAATATTTAAATGGAAAATTATATTAAGGATTAAAGGTTAGAAATTAGAATAGGATTAAAATGCATTTTTAGTGAATTATACTAATTCACTATTTGCTTGTATTATATATGTAGATATTGCAGTGATTATATCTGTGAACGTTTTCCTGAAGCCAGAAGAATTACTGTGAGTATTTCTTACTCACTAAGGATGATACGTATGGTTTAATCTTTAATGACTAATGATTGTTGTTTTATTTAATTGTATGCATATGGTTTGGCACTTGATACGTTTAACATGATTTGATGGGAATTATGTATATAATGTTGTTTGCATAATTATACTGTAGTAAAGTTATGAGTTATGAATGGGTTAATAAAAAGACCGGAGGTTTAGGTACCAAGGCGTCAGTGATTGAGGAGACCAACGGATGAACTAAGGTTTACGTACCAATGCGTCAAACAATTGACTAAACCAACGAGTAAACCGAAGTTTAGGTACCAAGACATCAATACTCTGATAAGACCGATGGATAAACCAAATGTTAAATGATTAATAATAATAAGCTGGCGGGCACAATGCCCACAGAGGGAGCACAAGGCCCCATAAAGATAATAAGCTGGCGGGCATAAGGCACACAGTGGGAGTAAAAGGCCTCGTAGTAGACTGGCAAGCACAAGGCTCACAGTCAGGCACAAGGCCCTAAGAACCAATAAGCAAGTATATGACTTAAAGTAAATAAAGAATTAAAGTAGATAAATGAATGTGATTAAATGTATGTGGATATAACTGTCATCATTTGATTGCATTGTATATGGTCAAATAAATCAGTGTATCATTGTGGTTGAGGACCGTTGACTCACTCGACCACAGCATGAGATTGTGGTGTTAACCACAATCACATGCGAGTTTTTGCAGGAATAAAGGAAGCAGCTTAAGGATGAGACTTTTAGCGTATAAACATTATTTGGAGAAAACAGTAATTATGTATTTATTAAGTGCCGCATGAGGCACATTTGTTATTATTTTGGATATAATTATTATATCAGAACAAAATATTATTATTTTTATATTAAGGTTATTCAGTCAGCTCTGACGTGTCATTGTTAAAGAAAAATTATATTCCGCTGCTAATTTATAACTCTGATGAGTTAGTAATGTCACGTGAAAATCGAAAAAATTTCACTTACGTTTTTTGTAAAAGTGAGGCGTTACAGTTTGTCGTATTTATTTACATATGTATGTATTTTGCTCTCAATTTTTTGTATTGTCGAAGCATTTAACATTTGAACCAAATCATGTCAGCACAATAAATTTGGAATTATGTAAAGTTTATATGTGAGAAAGTATTCAAAACCGATCTAAAAATACTCAAGCACCAAAACAAAATATTTAAATAACAGATCTAAAAATGAACTAGATTTAAAGAACAAAAATGAACCAGATCTAAAATAATGAACTAGATCTAACCTAACTGTATGTTTCTTTTGCTCCTTCTACTTCAAAAAGCACTAGATCTGTAGAGAAATAGAGAAAGATGAAGTTAGTAAGGGTGAGAAAAAATCGAAAGATCAAAGACGAAGGCCGATTCGGCCAAAGGAGAAGAAAAACTTAAGGGGTGTATACAGTGTAAGGCCGAAGAAGAAGACGTGTGACAGTGGATGTGACGGCCTGTTTTTTTTTCTTTTCTTTTCTTCTTCTTCTTCTTCTTCTTTTTTTTTTTTTTTTTTTTTTTTTTTTTTTTTTTTTTAATACAAATGTAAAACGAGTCATCATAGTGGCATGACTACGTATTGCTCAGCTAACATATGGCATATGCCCTATAACATGCACTTGATAAACAAAGTTATATCTACAGCAGAATATATCATGATACCATCAGACATAGCAAAAAAGCATAATTATAAATAAATCTGTTGTCTATACAAAAGTAAGCCATAACACAAGTCTAACTGTTTAAGACTTAACAACATATAACTATTACAAAAGAATGGCTTACACAAAAGAATACATGACACACATGTCACAAGCCATAAACAAAAGTACTCAAAATATGGACACCATAGTTCATCCCACTACAACTGTCGCCACGGGCTTCAGTCGTAGTAACCCAAATAGAACGCTACCGAATCTTCATCCGCCTCAGGAGTACTTGCAATCATAAGAGCATCATCTACACGGTTGTGGTGGTATCCACATCCGCATAGGCGAAAGAATAAGTCCACCGTCTCAGTATAAAACACACTAAGACCTCAATAATATTAAACTAACTGAGTTTTTATAAAAAACCAACATTTCCTTTATTTTTAGTTATGCGAGTACTAAATCAGCCACAATTTACCAATAGCTAATACAGTAAACACCGACTATCCAGAAAACATTTAAGACATACTATATAGCTGTGAACAAATGTAGAAGTTCCAGTCTACTGCTTGGAAGTTTCTACATATAGACCCCTCTATAATAATACTTTTGAATGGTGGCTCAGACATATGTGCACACGATCACTCCATTACAGATATCACGTCTACACATAAGTCTTAAGCAAGAAAACATGGCATCTTACTCTTCCATACTAGGATATCATCCTTCAATATAATACTCGCACAGCCATCTTTGATCGTATTTCAGTTTCATGCCTTGAACGTCAGTAAATCATGTGAGCACTGGAGTAAAACTCTATTATACTAACACGTCTTTCCTGAAGAACAATAACAGTCAACCTTCTTACTCATAGACATGTCATTACTCGTACCTGGACAATCATGAATCCATGTAGATTCAAGTTCAATGTTTCTTAAACACATGCAACCATCCGATAGAAATATAAATAAGCTCTTTTCATTTAAGACTCTTATGCATACCAACACATTTAGTAAAACTACTTATAGCATAAAAACATCACACTCATAAATAATGCTATATATGCTATGTATAAAACTGGTTTATTGGGGCTTGGGTCCCCCACAATACTGATAACTGCTGTTTAACTATGTTTACTGTTGTTTTACTCTGTCTACTGTGTTATGCTGCTATTGTATGTACGCTCTATACTACATGCTCTGTGTCTGATCAGTATTGTTTCACTACTGTATCATGCTGTAAAATTATGCTTTTGCTAAATCATGTTCTCTTAAAACTAAACCATCCAACATTTCATCAAACATTTTGCAATTATTCAAATCATTGTTTCTTCATAAAACATAAACAATATCAACATGACATGTTCTCAAACAATTTGCATAATTTAAATCTCAACCGCAGCACACACTCAAACACTTTAAATCAATTCAACACTCTTCACTTATGCATCAATTCTTAAATATCATTGATATAATTTGAACATAATCAAAATTATTCAAATTATTCAAAACATATAATTCATCATATAGTCGATTCGGAATCATAAAACCATATATATTTTACAAATCCATAATATATAAAAATATATTTTCTCAGTGAGTAGAATACTCACCTTAAATCGCTTGTACTCGCAATTCCAAACGACTCTAGGTTCAACCGCAAAGTGCCGCTAAAAATACAATACATTTTATCATTTAATATTCTAATCGATAATCACTCTAGGTAGCATTTTGAATCGCTCAAAAGTTACATTACTAATTTACCCATAAAACCCTAAAATTCCTAAATATTTCTCCATAATTTCTAATTACTTTCTTACATACAATACTGTTAATCCATAAGCATTACTTATGGTCAATCACACCAAAATAACACTTTAACAAAATACCCAAAAGTTAGGGTTCATGAAAAACTTACCAAAAATTCGTCAATCCAAGACCAAATGCTCAGGAAGCTCCTAGCAACTCCAAACCACACAAAATCTCAAGAAAACACTAAGTTAAACTCATTTCTACAAGATTTATTAAAAATCTCCAAAAATTTGAGTTTAGCGATTTACCTCAAAACGTTTAGTCAAATGTAGATCAGGTTTCAATGATTACATTGCCGAAGTTGGATCTAAGATTGAACGGCTGGATTTCAAGATATCATGGTTTTTAGGTGAAAAACAAGAGAGAAAAATGGAAGAAATTCGGAGCTGCCGAAAGAAATGGGCGTTCTGCCCACTTAAAGCAGGCCCCGTCCGGATAGGCATTGGCTCCCGTCCGGACGTGCGTCCACTTGCGGACGTGTGCCCAAGAAGGGCCGTCCGGACGGCCACAATACAGGGTCCGGACGCGCCACTCATATATATATTATTATGCATTATTTTCTTCTTTTATTCAGTTTCTAATTCATTTTCTCATTTCTTTCTGTTATATAATTTATTTCTTTGGACCATAAAATATTTTCTACGCGTCCTAGTCGTCAAATTAATTTTTGTCATTTATCCATTAAACTTTTTTCTTAAAATAATGAATAATATTAGAGACATCACAGTGGAGAGCGTCAGAAGAATAATTAATAAGAACTAAGAGCGTGACAGTGGAGAGCGTTTCAAACCTTCAGTTCTTTCTTTGTGAAGAAGAAGAAGAAGCAGGCGGCGATATGAGAAAAGAAAATACGGAAAATGAAAATAGGAAAGGGTTAAGGGGTGTTACGGGTGTAGCATTAGGGTAAAGGGTAGGGATAATTTTTTTAATTTTTTTTCATATATTACACACCCGGAGCCAGTTAACTGATTGTAACCGGGTGTCTAGGAAATTAATACCCGGCTCTGGCTCCGGATACCCGGTTATAAATAACTTGATACTAAACTAGTTTTTCAAAGCTGGTTAGTGCCCGAAGCCGATTTTCCGACTGGTTATAACCGGTTTGAAATTACACCCTTAATTTTCTATTTGTTGTCAAATGAAATCCACATCCAAACAATCCTTTAGTCATGTGCACGCACCTTTGGAATTTACGAGAAAGTGTTGTAATGGAGTAATGGCCAACAATTAAAATCAATGTGACTTTGACAAGAGTGTGTTATATTGCTTGGTCATCATCAACCTCCCCCACAAATTTCACCTTTTTTTCCCCTTTTTTTCTAAAGAACAAACCATCTGTTCCAAATTAAACCATGGGCTCTGTTTGTTGTCAATGAAATCTACATCATCCAAAGAATCCTTTGCATGGACGTTCCTTTCAATTTAGGAGCTGAGTGTTTTAATGGCCAACAATTTGACAGGAACGTATATTGCTTGGTCAATGATCAACCTCCCCCACAAATTCACTTTTCTCTTTTTTTCTACAAACGTCACATCCCTCATCTCGTATATTTTCTCCCCAAAGCAAAGGCCCTTTAGGCTTTAGGTTCAGCCGAAGAACAAGCTTGGAAAAAAGATGAACAACCCAGCAGCAATCCAACCATGTCATGCATGAAAAGTGTTACTCTGTTGGAGAAAAAGTTGATCATCCTTATGACCAATTGCCTCGCGTTTGATTTTATCACAGAAAAGAGAGCAAGCTAGCTGGGGAAAGAAGGGAATGGGTTGGCTTCCACTGCAGTGATTGTCATGGGGAAGCTATAGCTAGATTCCATAGGGCACTAACAGTCAAACATGGATGACACAAGGGTCCTACCTCTGACGTGAACGAGACATGGAGGTTGTCGCAGCAGCTTTTTTATCTGTCTTTTTCTCACATAAAGTTGTATGTATGTGGAAAGGGACTCCTCCACTCTCTACCTCTCATTAGATATAGGCCTGCAAATCACATTCTACAATTGGATAAGCTCCATGCAATAGATTGAGCGTCGCAATTATTACTTTCATATAACAAGACACTAATCAAAATACACTGAACTAGAGGAGCTTAAAATTGTTTAATATTGCAATTTGCTCACAATCGTCAGGCAGTACGCAAGTTAATTGCTTCAACTTGCTCTTATCTGCATGACTAATTTTTGAAGGGACCAATGAGGCAGAGCGTAACTCACGGAGAAATATGCGACATGAGTGTTATAATAACCCATCTTTAAATTCTTGACATCTTTATCGGCGCTACGCCATGCAATATTTCAATACTACATGGCATTAGCAGGTGGTTCTGATACTATTTGTAATGACTTCAAAAAAGAGTTTGTCACATTTATACTATCATTTCAAAATAATTAATCAATGTGAATCTTTTCTAGAATCATTTATAAAATTCAGTTTCATCTATTAAGCAATGTAGAACCTAATACTTTAAAGTATCTTTATAAATCACTCATCTTTTTTAATACGAGACCGAAATGATACAGATCGAGCCCAAATCACTCTTTAAAAATGGTAACATCCAGGATAGCAAACAAGGGTAAGCATATATATGATGAGGAAAGGCTACTTTAAGAGACCCCTCCAAGAATGTGCTGGAGGCAATGAAAGATGAGTTGCATACATGAACCCTAGCTAGTCGTCCCACATCCCCACCCCAAGTCACTTTTGAAAGGCTAGCTAAAACGGTGCACTCCACAGGTTGAGGTATGGAGGTGTAGCCCCCATCCCTTTAGAGAGTGGTAGCAGTAATAGCAGTCTCTCTCGTTCAAACTGTTAGCTGTGCGTCAATATCTACTTTTCACCAACCACATGCGGATGCGTTGATACTTGATGATGGGCGCCCATCACAAACCAAAACATTGAAAAAAAAAGAGAACCATAGGATAGCCTTTTTTTGGTACGTATGTCAATTTTTTATTACTTGAAATTAACTGGTTATAATAAATGAGTATAATCCATTCTATTTAATTAAATTGATAGAATTAAGGTTTATTTATATAGTCTTATATTCATATTTCAACACGATTCGAACTTAATATGCAACAAAATGATACTAAATTAGCAGATTAAGATAAATGGGTATGACCCATTTAATTAAATAAGTCGATTTAAAATTAACTTACATAACTTTATTCTCATGTCTCGACAAAATCAAAATCCGATACAAAAACACGAAAAAACCAAACCAAACCCCACACAAGGAGACGAATTCTTGCCCGACCTTTTGGCCTTGTCTTTGTTGAGCGCAGAGCTGCCCGGAAATTTGCTTTTAACAACGCATAGCACTTCGGCTGTGACAATTATCAGCTCTTGCTTTTGGAATTCCCAAGAGAGATTCCTAAAGTCATATTATAGTACATTGCCACAGCAATGGAACAAAATCTGCTCTCATTGATAGATATCAACTTAACGAGGTTGGCTTATGTTAAGCAGTACGGACGTAGTAGGGATTTAACTACACTAGAAATTAAAAAATAAAAATAAAAACTACAGGCATTCTGCAAACGTGGAACTGCAGTCTGCATGTCCATAGTCTTTTCTGAAATGGCTTCACTGCTCAGGGAAGTACCAGTGGAGATTAGGAGCTTGATCAACTGAAAAGAAATTACAGCCGTCCTCTGTGCTAAACAAGCTCTGGTCCTCAATCCTCACAAGCTGAGATTGGTATGGTTTACACGGAACCGTTCTGGAATCAGGGAACTGAACGCTGTTCACCAGTGAAGTTGAAGACGAAGACGAGCCGTTGAAGCAGAGAGAAATATTAATTTGGCTAATTTCTTCCTTCATGGTTCCATTTGAATCGCTATCCGATGACCCATCTTTAGAATTCTCATACCCTTCCTTCTGAACATATAAATCACGGGTTTTACTTCGCTCAGGAACGTTGTTGTCAAACTCCGAGATCAGAGACTCTGTTTTAACAGAGTGGTTGCTGTCTGAACTTTCACTGCAGAGCTTCGCTTTCAACTCTCTCAGCTGAAATCCAAGAACCCAAAAAGGTGAAAAATTCAGGCTAAATCTGAGGGAATAGAGCTAGATGCAATAAAAACGAGACTTTATTCATATATACCTTTGAGGTTAGAGCTTCGTTTTCTTGTCCAAGATTGTCAGAGTCAAGCTTCAGAGCATCATAACTGGCTTTAAGAAGGCCGTAGTCTCTCTCCAATTGCTTAGTCTTCCAACGGGCTCGCCGGTTTTGGAACCATACAGCTACCTGTCGTGGTTGCAAGCCCAATTCTTCGGCTAATTTCACCTTGCGCTCTGGCTCTAGCTTGTTTTCCAGCTCAAAGCTCCTCTCCAATGCCTTCACCTGACCCAAGCTCAGCCGCCGTTTCTTCTCCAAGACCAGGTGGTGGGTGTCGTACCCCAAGTCTTCTTGGTTAAACCTCTGTAGCATTGCCTGGAATTCTTCACTATAACCGTGTGTGTTCGGTTCGTCTTTCTCCTCTGCATAAATAATGGTGAAAACATAAAACCAGAGAATAATTGATCGATGCATTCCAACGAAATTCAATCTAATTATGTTTGTTTACCTTTAGGTGGACAAATGGAGATCAAAGCACCCAAGGAATCTGAGCTGCTGAATCGCTTCATTACTGCAATATGCTTAGACCCTTATCCTTTGAAGTAGCTCACAGCTTTATAGAGAGCTCTGGGATTAGGAGGGTTCTCTGTATAGTTTGAGAAAAGCGTGAAAACAAGAACAGTTAAGAATAAAAGAGATCTATTAGATTGGCAAATGTACAAAGGTCGAGCTCTGGAGCAGAGTAGTCATAGCTTTTCCCTTTCCCTTAACCTTTTCAGAGTCGTAAAAAAAAAATGTGGAACCACTCCGCGACAAGCAAATAAAAGAAGAGCAAAAGAGATGAGCTAAATCAAATCAAAAGGCTTTCTCTAGAAAAATCATTATCTAATCAATATAAGGGAGAGAGAGAGAGAGAGAGAGAGAGAGAGAGAGTCGAGAGACCTGCATAAATAGTTAACCCTCTTCCCTTCGGCCACTCAGGATATATATATATATATATATGCTCAAAGTGTGCTTTTTCTAGCTTGACTTTGCTGAAGTCATCGGACCATATATATATATCACAACGTGATAATGATGGTTTATATATATATATATATTGAAACATCCAGGCCCACGTTGGAAAAATGAGTACCCTTTGCAGATTGAATGGTTTATAAAAAAAAAAACTCACTTTTAAGAAAATCTCCGGCCAAACTTTTAGTTAAATTTGATTATTATAAACTAAATTTAGTTTCCGGCTAAATAGGTAAAATAACTTTTTTTTCCTAGAGCTTATTTACTGTTTAGATTTTTAGGTACTGGAAAAAAAAATAAAAAAAAATACATCAACATATGTATTTTAATTTTTTCGACGGTTCAAATTTGATTTAGTCTCTCTTTCTCATAAAAAAAAAAAGTTCAATTAAATCTGAAGGGTGAAAAAACTACGGCATATATGCTCTAATTTATTTTTACGGCATTAGGCCAAATCCTAACTGTTTAGGCTAGAAGAAGTTCAGAGACACTGCATTGTTATTGCTAGCGGCAGAGACCTCCAGGTTCCTGAACTCAAAAGTCCACTTGGGACCTTGGGTTGTCACAAAGGTTGGATTTAGGGTGGCCCGGTGCCGGGGGTGGTCGCGGCCGCGGCCACCATTGGAGGTGACGTGCAACCACCCCCTAAGCGGTGGCTGTCGGTTTTTTTTTTTTTTTTTTTTTTTCTAATATATATATATATTTCAAAATTTGTAATTTATCTCCGCAAAGTTTCTAAAATTTTCAATTCATTTCCTAAATAGCATTTTGGAACGAAGGTAAAACAGACAAATTTGCCTAAAAAAAGTCACGTGATACGCACGTGGCTAAAATTCCGTCTGGTTTGACGGTCAAACCAGACGGAATGCCTGAATTGAAATTTTTTGAAACTTTGGAGAAGTACATTGCAAATTTTTAAAAATGGCTAATAACTTCGGGGGATGAATGTAACTAAAATAGAAAAATGTGTATTTTGAGTAGCTAAAATAGTCACTACTGCTCTAGACGGTCTTACTACGTGAAATTAGGATCTATACTCAATTTTAAGAAAGATTCAAATTGATTAATTATTTTGAGGTAATAGCGCAAATGTGACCAACGTTTTTCTTGAATCGTTACAAATGGTATTAGAGCTGGAGCACTACATGACGTGTCTTCAATCTCAAAAGTCAATACAAATAGTTTCAAAGTAAGACACTACATGACGTGACCTCCATCTCAAGTTAATACAAGTGGTATCAGAGCGAAGCAACGCATGGCGTGGCCTCAATCCCAAAAGTTAATGGAAATGCCCATCAAAATTATGAAATAAATATATGATTGGTGAGTCAAATGCATGACAATAATCCTGGTGTTACATAAATTGCCATGTGAACTTGCTCAATTGAAAGAAAACACTTCAACGGTTTAGAGTTATTGATAATTGAATACTATTTTATTTTTTTTTTTTATTTTTTTTTTTATTGATAATTGAATACTAGTGTCTATTGTCTAGTAGATGGAATGGGCGGAGATATGTCAAACTGATGTTTGATTGAGAGCAACTGCCCCTACTAACAATTTGTCCTATTCAAATGATTTGAAATTATTTTTATTTATTAAATTAATATAAGAGTTTTTGTTCACTTTGCAAAACTTTGTCGGCCGGATAGTTGCCACGAGTCTAAGAATTTTAAAGATTTGTTGGACGATTATATTGAAAAAGAAAAAATTATTCTTAAAGGAGAATTTAGCTTCTGCATATATGTATTCATGATATTAATAAAAACCTGAAATTTTCACTCAAAACAATAATAATAAGAACATGGGGTTTTACCTTTATATATTTTCATCTATAAAATCTATATTGTGTTATTATTTAAGCAAATCTCCTTATAAGTTGGTAAAACAATTCACATTACACCCAATTATATTGCACCTCTTCAGAGAAAATTTCGACTAAGTCCCTAATAGATGACATTATAAATCCTAATGGTGAAAAAAAAAAATAGCTACAAGCATAATTATTAGCCTAAACTAGACCACCCCGGGAAATCGGCATCAAAGCCATTTGAAAGTGTTAGCCTAAATCTTTATAAATTAAACAACGAACTAGGGCAACCAAAAATTATTTTCCTCCGTGCAAACGCCAACAGATGAGTGTTTATCGATTAGTATCAGAGCTAACATATGGAGTACACCTAAGTTCAGAACACGTCTCTTCACATCTCTCTCTTTCTCTCTCTTATTGCTTATTCAAAAAAGGATAGCTGAACCACTGGTCACTGTGGTTTGCCTAAATTATGAATCACTCCCTATGGTACAAAAAGTTCATGGAGGGTCCTTGTGATAAAGTATAATTATGAATCACTTCCTGAACCCGTTTTCCGTCCACAGATTCTGTTAGTTTGTCACGTCATACCCAAAAGAAAATTGACACGTGTCCATTACAATAAAAATATATAAATCTTTTAAAAATATAAATAAATAAAACTTATTTTTTTTTTTTTTTTTAAAAAAAAAAAAAAAAATAGAAAATAGTGACAAGGTGGCTGCCTAACCTTTGGGGGCGGCCAAGCCACCCTCAGCCAACCGTGTTCACCCATGTGCACATGGGCACCGCATCAGACGTCCCTCACATCCACAAGCTGATCTACCAAATGGCCATCTTTGAGCACCTCATTCACCTCTTATCCACCACCGAGGCCTCCCTCTCCTCCTCCCTCTTCACCTCCCCTCTCTTCAAGTCCTTTACCATCTTCATCCTCGAGGTCTCCCGGAACCCATTCCCACCCTCTCTTCTTACCCATTACTCGAATGGCCCCTCTCAACCTCCTCATCGACAATCCAAAAAAGGAAACTTTCAAATCCCACAACAACAACGACGACATCGACGTTGTGATTGCTAGGTTTGTTTTGTTTTCCCCAAATTTCTCGACTTTCTTGGGGGAATCAGGATTCTATGTGGAGAACCTATTTGTGAGGGATTCTTATAGCAGGAAGGGGTTTGGGAAAGTGTTGCTCTCGGCCATGGTGGCGCAAGCGGTGAAGATGGGGTACGGGAGGGTGGAATGGGTGGTGCTGGACTAGAACCTGAACGCTATCAGTTTCTAATGCCACCTCTCGGGGTGGGGCGCGGCCACCCCTTTACTATTTTCTTTTCTTTTTTTTTAAAGAAAAAAAAAACAATTTTTAAGTTTTATATAATAGATTTATATTTTTTTATTGTAATGGACACATATCGGTTTTCTATTGGGTATAACATAGAAACTAACAAAATCTGTTAACTTAGTGGACAGAAAACGGTTTTAGAGAGTGATTCGTAATTATAGTTTACCACAAAGAACTTCTATAAATTTTTTGTACCACAATGAGTGATTTGTAATTTAAGCCAACCCTATGGACCAGTAGTACAATTATCCCTTCAAAAATAATAATCAATGACATGACCCACTTCTCACAAACATTTATTGGCAAAAAAACCGCTTTAACTCCCATTTAGACTTGGCAAAACGGGTTGGCGAGTCAACCTATTTAGCTAATCTGGTAAAAAATGTGTCATAAATAGGTTAACAGTTCATAAACAAGTTAGCGGGTCATAAACGAGTTATAGCCTAAATCCAAACCCTATATATTCGTATCGTTTTCATGTAAGATTCGCAGGTCGTATCAAAAGTGTCAACCCTACCCCCACTCCATGTTTTTCCTCAAAGTGAAAATGATTTTTTTATTGAGAAAAAGCACCCTACTCCACCTTTTTTTGTTTTATGCAAAATGAGAGAGTTGATGATGAATCACCCTACTCTCAAATATGTGGAAATTTGATTTTCAAAATAGAAATGTTTCATTTTCATCTTTTGCTCATATCTTGTCCATCTACGTATAAGAAATAGACTAATTCATCATTGAATATGTAAGACCAAATGTTGGTTTTCACAAATTGAATGGTGGATTTGTAAAAGAAATTAACTAGTATAATTCACGGTCATAGATCTGAAATCTATGTTCTAGTATTTATTACTGGATTTGTTCACGTAATATTAAAGCAGTATAACTAGATTCCATCATTAAACACAAATTTTTAACCTTTGAGGCCGCAAAAATTGAAATGAAAAATACAAATATTTTATCTTGCAATGTACTTAGAAAATGAAGTACCAAGAAAAAGAAGAAGAAAATGAAGTCCTCTATGGCGAATCAACTAATGAAACAGCATATCAATGGGCTACAAAATTTATGCTGCACGTGTTATGACCTATGAGTCAGATTTCTTCTAAACCCAATTCTTGAGATGAAGAGAACAAGGCGCAGCAGGAAGAGATATCAATTCCAGCAACCTCCATGGCATTGCATACCCATTCGGGGACATTGCCTTTAGGAAACTACAAGACATTAAAGACATGAAAAGGTTCAAGAGTTGTGTTGTGTGCCAACTATTCACCAAATGACTAATTCAACAACTACGTAAATGATTCTACCATGATTTGGTAATAAGCAGTCAATCAAATGGGAGGTGGCTGATGAATGTTAAACAATCAACTAAACATGAGAATACATAAAACAGGATGGGAATACTCAACAATTGTTAAAGTATGGATTAAATGATTAAATTTACCATTTCTTATCAGTTTAAGTTTTTGAGATAAATGATGGTTTAATATGGTATCAAATCAAAGGTCATGAATTTCAATCATGTCTCTGTATTTCAATTAAATATTTCAGGTGTTAGGCTTCACCTATGAGCTTACACGTGATGGAGTGTAAAAGTATTGATTAAATGATTAAATTTACTCATTTCTATCAGCTTAAGCTTTTAAGTAGTGATTTAACAACAATAAGTATTATATACATGTGTATACATATGTATACATGCGCGCGCGCGCACACAAACACTAAAGGTTCAACTTGAGTGCAAGAAGCCAAGAAGTTACCATTTTCTGCAGAAACTCGCATACAAACCTACAATAAGATTAAGAAGAATATTAAAATTGCCATTACCGAAGAGATACAGGTGAGGAATTTAACTGCAAAGCATATCAATCAGCATAAAGTTATCCACTGAACAAGAATGGTCAATTCAAAAAGGGTAAAAGAAAGAAGGGTGGGAGTGATAACCAAATGAAGAACATACTCTGGAAACCTTCCCTTGATTATTGACATATGTAGATCTCGGCTAAGCTGCAATTTTTTTTTGAAGAAATTCGCTTCAATTATAGATGCGAAAAGAAATATCAAAAACAAATATAAGAAAATGTTCTATTTGTACCTTCATCATGTAGTACAGATTGTGATATGATAAAAGCTGAGATCCCATGGCATCTTTTGTTACAAGACAATGGATGTAGGCTCTACTATAGTTCTTACAGACCTACAGTGAAAGAATAATGAAGCTGATATGTAACACAATATCAATCTATACATTGATAATTCTAGCCAACAAGTTTCAGTTATGAGCACACCATACAAGCACATGTAGGATCAATGGGGCGAGTATCATCAGCCATCACTTGGTGTTTTAGCTTCAGCACTCCCTGCATTAAGTAAAATATCAGATCTTTAGAGAAAGATGGGACACGCAATAAATTAAGTTACAAGGCGATAACCACCACCAACACTGGAAAAGAAAGATTATTACATTTGGTGAAGTTCATAGTTAACTGGAGTTGATTGGCAACTGTGTATGGAGAGATGCATAATTAAGTTACAGATAGTTCAAAGCACATATGCAGGTGCCCCAAACATATGTTTCACATTTGTCTTAAACATACAAATGGAGAAATCAGTATTTGTATAAATCATTCATATATAAATTTACACTACAGACAACACTCTTGGACATCAAAACACGATTAAAAAGTTCAAATATCATGTGTTGTTCAAGTACAGTATACATAGTCTATGTTCACAAGAAGCTATCACCTCAGGTACAAGAGCTGTGCCAAAGCGAGCAGTACGAGTAGGATAAACACAGTCATACATGTCAGCACCTAAAGCACTGCAAACCACAATATCCAGTGGATAACCAACACCCTGGAAAGACATGAGAAAATATTGTGACATGGAAAAATATGAAAATAACCACCCAGTTTACAAGAATTTGAGATGTCTGGAGGATGTAGGTTGATATGATGAAAGGAATTTGCACCATAACATATCGTGGTTTATCCTCAGGCAATGCAGCAGTGCACTGAGCAACAACACGCCAAAATGAATCTTTACTTTCACCGCCTGCAAGACCACCAATAGCGTACCTGTCACAATATAGCTCCTTGACAGTGAACCACAACAGTAATAAATCAAAAGCACAGTGATCACTTGAATGCATGTATTTGTGCATATTGGCATATGATTAGAATCTCTGACAATGCTTGAAACAAAGTTGAACTGATCAGGCTGAAAGACAGTAATATGTTGCAACCAAACAAATAATAAAAATTTAGAGAGAGAGAGAGAGAGAGGAAAAACTCAAAGAAATAAAATGAAATGAAATAGGGAAAACTTTGTTAAAAATTCCATTTTCTTTCAAATGAAAACTCCTCACCTGCCTTAAAAGCTTTGAAGACAATTGTAAGTGTTGAGCTTTATGTATTTTAACGTCAAAAATTATGAGAATTATTTACGTAAAGGTCGCAAAATATAGCACAAGAGAGCTTTAAAAGCTTTCTTCAAAACCTTAAAATACATTGCACAGATTTTCACTAAAAGAATATTATTACATACCAAAAGTTATATGACAGCTTCATAGAAAAAAAAAAAAGAAGGGAAAACTGTACTTATAACCCCTGATATTTCATCATTTTTGCAATTAAGTACTCAAACTTTAAAAAGTGTCAATTTAGGGTCAATTTTTTTCAATTTAAACCCTTTGTTAAAATTTTCCGTTAATTCCTGTCAAAATTTCCAAAATACCCCTCCTTTTTTTAGGGGAAAAAAAAAATTTGCAAGAATTTAGGTGTTTGTCAAAATTTAACAGAATTTACAAAAATACCCATACCTGAATATAAAAAAAAAATAAAAAAAAAGAAAGAAGAAGAACACAGGGGTATTTTGAAAATTTTGATAAGATTAAAGGAAAAATTTTAACGGATGGTTGAAATTAAAAATAAATAAATAAATAATTGAAAGATGGATACCATAAAATTGACACTTTTTAAAGTTTGAGTACTTAATTGCAAAAGTGATAAAAGATAAAGGGTTAAGTAAAGTTTTCCAAAAAAAAAAAAAGCTATGGGAGTTGTTCCTTGTGTATAAATGTAATATCTTACGTTTCTATCGATCATATTTTATGCTATGGTATAGAGTCAAAATGAAATATCTTATCATTTTTAAATGTCAACTGCACTATATCAAATGTATCAAATGTATCCCAGCACATGTGGTAAGAAACCGTGAGTGTGGTTCCCAACTACCTTCAACTACTTATGATTACCATGAAAACAATGAAGTACTAAATGTAATGTCAAGCTTTAACCTAGAGTAATCAGTCACTAACTAAAAGTACCATACACTTACCCGGGTAACTTACGATCGACCAAGCCTCTAACACAAATATCCCTGTTTAATATAATGACATAAAATGATTGTTAAAGAGAAAGAAGATAGGGATATAGGAAGATACATAATTACATAGCTCAACCAAATTTTTTTTTAAAAAAAAATTGCAAGAAGATTACACCATAAGTTGAGATTCACCTTAGAACAGGGTCTAATCCACCTTGTACAATACCAAATAAATTCTGCTCATGTGGTCTCTTGTGAGCTGCATACAGGAAGCAATACAGTGAGAATAATATTAACTGGGTCAGAAACACCGAAGGTGGTACAATGAAAACATACCTAAAAAATATTAACCTGAAAATTTACTCTACAAAGACTGGTTCTTAAATGCCAGATGCAAGCAAAATCACATTCTTGGATAATCCATGAATGACTAGGGAATCCAGGGAAACAGGGTACAGGCCAACATATCACACTTTCTTATTATACACATGTAAGCTCTACAGGCTGTATAGATCTAGAAGAACTACAACAAACTCACTAACCTAGCCATTACATTCTACCTTAAAAGCAAGGCTTCCAACTAATTCAATCACTCAGCAATTCACAGGAACCTAAGGAAAGATCTTCTGGGTTAACAAGACTACGAAGTTGCAGGCGGACCATAACTACTGCATTCGAAAACTACGGTTGATTAAGTTTAGATTTCTGACATTTTTGGTTGGTGCTATAAATCCATTAGTTACTCCAAGTACCAACGTATTTACCTGCTATACATCTGTCTATCCATCTAAGAGTGCGGTACATGGCTTCCTCTATACGTGGACCAGTAATGGTTGTTTTTACTACATCATCAAGAGCCATGATAATATCTGCTCCAATTCTGTTCTGCACAATTTGTTGGGGAAACATAAGGGCAAACAAGATATTCAAGAAGGAAATACTCAAGAAACAAAACCCATGCTTCAACATTCAAGCCTTAGAGCCTATTTTTCAGCCAAAAAAAGGAAAAACAAATGTTCTGTTTATCAAATGGGTATTAAACAATTTTGTCATTAAAAAATGTCCTGTATATAAAGACACATGCAAGCGCATGAAAAAAAAAAGGCAGTAATTGGCTGTTTGAATCTGTACTTCTGTTCAACTTTAAATTGCCACTTAATAGCGAAATAGTTCACATTAAGGGAGTTTCTAGGGAGATTATAAATCTACTATGAAAAGATTGAAAAAACGATGGCATATTCAGATCATCAAATCCAATAAGGCACAAGCTTCAATCTCCCCCCCCCCCCCCCCCACCAAAAAAAAAAAAAAACAATCGACTATGTGAGAAAAATCCTGAAAGATCCCATAAATTCTGTTTCATTCTTGATGACATTTTGGAAAGTATGATCACTGATTCTATATGATCAAAGACATTCACTAGGGAAACTTAGGACATCTGTATGTAAAATCCAGGACAAAAGTACGTACTTGGATTTGAATTGATTCCTCAGGTGTTAGGAGCATGGGCTTTCCATCAACTGGTGACTGATGTAAGAAAATGAAGCCTCAGTTACAAGCAATATAAAGAAAAAAGGAAAAAAAAAAAATTATACAGAAAATTCAACACAAGAAGGCACACAGCATTAGATAAGAACACTCACTGCTTACCCAATATTAAACTTATACATATGCTTATACAAGATGAGATATATGTAGGAGGGAAAAAGTTGTATATAAGTTTTCCTAAATCCTGAAACAATTCATCCAAATAAACAGGGTCCCCCTCCCCCCAAAAAAAAAAATCAAAAGAAAAATAGAGCAAACTAAACAATCAATATGATGCACCTAAATGCATGCACATGGACGCATACAAACACAAATACACAAACTCACTTCTTGATTTTAATTTTACCAGATTTGGTATATATATTATAGCAAGAGACAAGATGCTTTTCTTCTCCAACAGCTTCAAAAATAAACCTTCACCTAGTAAACCATCACATTTCAACAAGAACCACATTGCAAACTTCACCTATAATCATAAATTTAATATAAACAAAAAGATACCTGAAACGTAACTCCCTTTTCAGTGATGTCGGCTAAATGCAATAATGATACCTGAAAACATCAGCAAAAATAAATTATGAGCTTGAACTGCATATGTTATCAAACCAGAGTAGATATTGTCATAATTTACATTAAAAGGTGAAAACAACCATTTGAAAGCCACCGGAATCTGTTAGCAATGCTCTAGGCCAGTTCATAAATTTGTGAAGACCCCCCAATTCGTCAATAAGCTCAGAAGTAGGACGAAGCGCCAAATGATATGTATTTCCTAGTATTATTTGGCAACCAATCTCCTCAAGCTGGTTAGTTGTCAACCCTTTGATAGTCCCTGTAACCAGGAAAACCTGAGTAATGTTATAAAATTTCACCAGTGAATGACCATTTCTGCCTGCATGCCTAAATAATGTGTAATAAAACTGCTATACCGAAAACGTATGAATCAACACCTACATGGCCCAGCCTTAGAAGTAATGAGTGCAACGTCTACGGTAGAACAATACTCGATGACCATTTTGGCATATGATTCATCAATTGAATTGATTATGAGTATGCCTGTTTTCATCTCCTTGTTATCTTGGGAATAGTGTTATTAATTTGTCTTAGGAATAGTCAAATTATAAGGTAAATGACAGTAAAAAAGATTTATTTTTATTTTTTTTTTCAAAAATAAAAATAAAAGTTGATATAAAAATTTATTTGTATTTTTCTTTCTTTTCTTTTATTTCCCATTGAAGGTCACCTGGGCCTATGGGCTTCAAAATGGAAATTAAACTTTCTCCCGTCTCAGACAAGTGCTCAATCAAGGTCATTAGTGCAGTGCCATGAGATATTACCATCTAAACTAGTAGGCAACTTAAACATTTACTACTAACTTAATGCTCTTTTCATCCTAAAACAGCAAGGAAATGAAACAAACAATGTTCTTGATTAAAAAAAATTTCCACGGAAGGAATAAGATAGTAAAAACTCTAACCTTGTGTACCCACAGGCATAAACAGGGGCGTCTGGGACCCAAAGTGAGGGAGTGTTAGTTGAGCTGCACGAGCACGATTGAATCTCCCTAGAATCTAAAGGTAAGAAATAGAAATCACAAATCAGCAAGTAAGAATGAAACAAACAATCAAAATGCCCATCAACGTGGTTTATACTGGACCAAATTAGCAAATAACAATGTACGAAACAATTAGAAACTGCCATCAAGGGGGTTTATAGTGGACCAAGTGTTCAGTTTTGGGATTAATCATATAATGTTTACAGATTATGTCAACAAAAACCACATAAATGGTTTTGCCCATGCGATATGTAATGGCACCAAGCAACCATAAGAAACAGCCTTTGATTAGCGAAGCACATATGATTGTCTAGGTTCCTTTATTTTTCTCTCTACCACAACAATAACCAAACAAATTACCATTGAGGACAGCTCTTATCAAAATAAAAATCCTTCCTTGACCCTTTTCAGACTTGCTACTGTCCTTTCTCTCAGTATTCCCAAAAAACAAGGAAAAGTGGCTATCGCCGCCGTTATCTCCACTACACTGTCAGCTTATGAAACATTCCTTCCTAGTGTTTTAAAAAGTGCCTATTTCTAATGCGAATGAGGTAAAGGCAATAGTTACCCGTGGAACTAAGGAACATAAACAAAGCCATACCTCGAAACGAAGCGCCATCGAGCACTTTTGTTTCTCTGTTCGTCAGGGAGCCAGTGAAAACTGATAAATACTGCCATTCAAAAAAAAAAAAAAACAGAAAAAACCGAAAAGAAAGAAACATAAACAACGATGAAAAGAGCAAAAGATAAAGAAAACGAAAAATCCAATAAAGCAATTTGCACAGAGACTCCGGCCTCTTCTATCTCCTGAAGTCACAATGTTATAATGTCCATATGCAATGCCATATGATATAATCCTCAGTAAAACACGCAGAGAGAGAGAGAGAGACTTACAGAGAAGCAGTCAAACGGAGAATGTAAATGGGCTGAAGATGGTGGTGATAAAACTAAGAGAGCCTCTGACTTGTGAAAGGAAAAGAGTTGCCCTAATCAAAGCAACGTCCAGTCTACCAAGGCGGCTGGGTGTACGCGCCGGCTACGCGCTCTTTCCTCCTGTCTGCTTTCTAGCAAAACTGAATGGGAGAGTTGCGAGGTTTTTTTTTATTATTATTATTATTTATTCACTTCTGAGTTCTTCGAAATTATTTTGAATAATTGCACCGCTAACCTAAATTATAAATTATTTATTGTGGTACAAAAAGTTCATAAAAGATTCTTGTAATAAATTATAATTACAAATCACTTTCTAAACCTATTTTTTATCCACTAAGTTAATAGAATATGTTAGTTTGCAACGTCATACCCAATCAGAAATTGACATGTGTCCATTACAATAAAAAAAATATAAATATATTAAAAATATAAATAAATAACACTTAAATTTTTATTTTTTTTTTTCAAAAAAAAAAATTAGTTTTATTTTTTTATTTTTTTATATTTTTTTTACTGTAATAGACACGTGTCGATTTCTTATTGGATATGACGTGGCAAACTAACCTATTCTTTTAACTTGGTGGACAAAAAACGGGTTCAGTAAGTGATTCGTAATTATAGTTTACCACAAAGACATTTCATGAATATTTTGTACCACAGGAAGTGATTTGTAATTTAAGCTAAGCCTAGAAATCAATAGTGCAATTATCTCTTATTTTGAAAAAATACTTCACTTGGCTCATTGAAATTCCCTACATTTACAATTATATTTTTAAACTTAAAAATAAAAAAATAAAAATAAACTCTCAATTTAGTGTATTTATCTTTTAATTTTTTTTATTAAAAAAAATCTTAATATTTTAAAAATTATGATAGGATTTAATAGAAAATCTTACCGGAATTGTGAAATTAAAAAAAATTGAAAGATAAATACATTAAATTGAAAGTTTAAGAATGTAATTGCAAAAATGATGACAAATTAGGGGGTTAAGTAAAGTTTTTCCTATTTATTTTTAGGGAGAAATACATACTACTCAAACTCTCACCCAATACAAACTAAAAATTGCATCAATGTCTCTCAAATTATCAAAAATTGTCAATATTTTCTAAAAACAAAAATACCCTTAATAAAAAAAATTAAAATTAAAAAAATAAATAAATAAATTGGTGACCACCGGCAACGCTATGGGTCCATCACATTGCCATGGATCTTTACCCTTTTTCTTTTTTTTGAAAAAAAAGAAAAAAAAAAAAAAGGAATATTTTATTTTGTCCTTCTAAAAAATATTAAGAGCATTTTTGTCTTTTTCCTTAAAAAAAAAAAAAAGTAAATATTGATTATTTTTTATGGTTCGAAGGACATTAACCCAACTTTTAATTTTGGGAACATTGACAATAAGTGATAAATATAATGCTACCCACTTCTACTTTCTTACACACATTTTCACACTTCTTTAGGTTGCCTTTCAAACTACGCATTTGGATTAAAATCTAATAAAATTTTATTTTAAATTCAATAATAGTGTTGAAAGTCATTTAAAAAAGCCAAAGTGCATGTAATATTACTCATAAGGTGATAATTTGAAAGAAATATATTTACTTTTCTTTTTTTAAAAAAAAAAAAAGAGAAAAAAAAAAATGGGGTCAAACTCGTGGGTTTCTTTTAAAACCTTAAACCCAATTATAAATGGATAGTTTTACTAAATGGGGCAAAAAAATGTCTCGATCCTTAGCTAGCCTTAACAGTATCATTTTGACTCGAGACTTTGAGGATGTAACATCATTGACGGGGGACATTTCTAGGAACTTCACATTCTTGCCGTCTCAGGTCTCCTCAAACTATTTGTCATTTCATACTTACACCCCTAAACTTTAAAAATTAACACTTAACTTCCTCTAGTTATCACTCTTTTACAATTTACGTCCTTCAGTTCAGTAGTATCTAACGTATGTAAAGCACATTTGACTTTTTCTTTTACAAAAAATATCTAAATTACTTTTAAAAATAATATAAAAAAATGAACAAATAGTTTAACCACCCCTAAATGATGTGAGAGTGGTTTGGTCACTTCAAAAAAAAAAAAAAAAAATACTTTTGTTATTGTAAATATGAGATTTATAAGAATTAATGTAATAATGACATCACGGTAATTCTAACACTAGGAAAAAAGAAAAAAAAAATTAATCCAACCACTAAATATAATTTCTTAATTTCAGGTAAATGTGAGACTGAATTTTCTTTCTTTTAGTCGTTCTTATCATAAGAAAACATGATGCATTCAAGCTATGATTGCTTTCTTCCCTTTAGTTTATTCATATGTTTTTTGAAAAAAATTATTTTATTTTTAATATTTTTAATTAATTTTAGTTTTGTTTAATTTTTTTATAGTGGTAGTGTTAAAAAGTGAAATACCATTTTACCACATGTGAGATACAATTTTATCAAAAAGCCATCTAGATTTTTAAAAATGACAATTTTACTACATGGGTTTTATTTGATCAAAAAATCATAATTTTTAATTTTATTTTTTTAAAAAAAAAAACTTTTAACTCTATCTTTTAAACCTTTTCTCTTCTAGCTCTGCTACTGTTTATAAAAATTACTTAATTGGTATATCTAACCTCTCTTTCGCTCATAAATTTTTTTGTACCCATTGCTTATCCGGATAACAATTCCACCAACAACAGTAGATGGCATTTGCATTGCTTGTCATGGTGCTTTAGAAAGGCCTTATGGTTATGGTTCCCCCAACAATTGCAAGGGGGGAATCAAAACCATACATTTTTCATATAATGTTTGGCTGAGGTGGGCTTTGGGTGGCAATGGCACCCAAAGGGTTGACATGATAAATAAAGTGGTTGAAAGGACAATCAACTCCACCCAAAGAGTTGACTTGATAAATAAAGTGGTTGAAATGATAATCAATTCCACTGACCTAAGTAATAACATGACGCTAATACAATTTTGTTTTCCTATAATTTATTGAGAGCTGGATGCTAAAACGAATATTGATCGTTGTTGGAAAAATTATCATTCCCAAAGCCCATGCAAACCCACAAATGGGCCTGTGGGCCCAGTCGGTCCATTAAGTCTACCAAGGAGTCACATTTTGTCAAGGGCCCATGAAGATTCGGTAGTCGTAAATGTCTCAGATGGTGGACACCTCGAATACTCCTTAGAGAATCTTAAGAATATCCGTCGATTGACAGAATCGGAGATAAACACAATCAGTGAGTAACGGGACATCACTGTCCCGCCATCACTGTCCTGAGAACACGAGAAAAATACACATGGAATGCCCATGTCCAGATGATTTCAAGAACGGATTTCTCGGGACTACCACGAGGTGATATAAATGGAATATGTCGGAATCCTTATCCTGGAATTATCGCAAGGAATCATGGGAAGATCTGATCCATAGTCCTTAGAAAAGCATAGAAGGTCTCTATCTCGAATTTTCTAAGATAACCTCTTATCCCACACGATATGGGATAAGATCTAGAAAATACCGAGAAAACCTCTTATCCCACATGATATGGGATAAGAAACATGTTTGAACTCAGTTAAAGACTAGTCCTACCCGGAGAGGACTCCCCGAGGGATAAGATATAATCTCACACGACCAAGATTGCCTCCTATCCCGCACGGTACGAGATAGGATACCTATTTAGTTTCAATAAGGGAACAGTCCTAGCTGAGTGGGACTCTCCCTGTCGGATGAATTATAATCCCATGCTATATGGGATTAGAGTCCTTATTGAACTCTAATCAGAGCATACCCAATGTACCATAACTACATGCCTATAAATAGGCCATTATCTCAGGTATCAAAACACTCTGAACTTTCTAAATTTGCGTGCTCTCATATTCCCTGAAATTTGTTTGCAATAATCTGATTTTATGTATCGGAATGATACCTCGTCTGCACACCCGACAAGCTCTTATGTTTAATTTTTTTTGTCTTGGTAGTTGTAAGTGGCAAAGATAGCACATTCTGAGACAACACGTCATAATACCGGAAACTGTACCAACAATCATATCCTTTTAGTTCTAAATGAGTTATATATTATATGTTGAAGAATAAAATTCAAGTGTTGTTAAACAGAATTTACAAATCAATGCTCTTGAATCCTCTTTAAGCAGTTCAATCAATGTGATTGGGAAAAATGTTCTAAGTGGTAAGGAACTCTATGACTTATTCATCATAAATGTTGATACATTACAGTAGTCGATTAAATCTGATTTGCAAACATATTTGGAGGAGAATGTACTCATTGCTGAAAATGGTGTGAAATTTAATACTTTGGATTGGTGGAAGACAAATAACCTTAAGTGTTAGATTTTGTCTAAGCTGGCCAGAGATATATTGTCAACACCAATTACCACTGTGAGTTCAGAGTCCACATTTAGTGTTAGTAAGAAGGTTATTGATCCTCACAAAGCTTTGTTATCTACAGAAATTGTGCAAATTTTATTGTGTGGGGCTGATTGGTTCAGAGCATTACATGGGTTTAAAAGGAAGTGCAATGTTTGTTCAAAAAAAAAAAAAAAAAGGAAGTGCAATGTAAGTTTTACTTTGTTTAGTTGTAATTGTTATGGCATTGTGCATTTACAAAGTTCTAAATATTTTCTATTTTCTAGTTTTTTAACCTTAGAAGGAGGAGGAGGATAAATCAAAAGTGGAGATTGTCTTACCAACATTACCGTAGCAGTTTATCTTTGTTTTTATTTGTGTAAGTATTGTAATATAATTGCATATTTTAGTTGTGACTCTTGTGAGATTTTTGTAACACCTCGCCCTTTACAAAAAGGTGTAAGTAGTTATATCTGATCAACTACATGACATTACTACACCAAAGACGATAAAATCTCGCAGCAGAATATATGCGTATTTTTATTTTTATTTTTTTTAAGAAGAAAAGAATAATTTCCACATGACACACTAGAGCTTGTCTAAAATACCTCAAAGATAAATAAATATGAAAATGATGTTCTTACATTTTAAATACACACTAAAGCAGTAACATATATACCACAGGCGGCACTTGTAAAAACATAACCATAGTATTAATATAATATAAACTATAAAGAAAAACACTACATATTAAAGAAAAATGCATAAGAGATAAATTTGACTTATATAAAAAATAGACTAAACAAGGTAGTCTATCAAGTCAAAGAGGTAATAGATGGCATCATCCATATATATCAGGATTGGCATAAAGACCCTGACTGACCTGATCTTCCTCTTCTATTCCTGCACAATCATTTATGTGATTGTAGGTAGGGGTGGGCGCGGGCCGGATTGGGCCGGATTTGCATGTTTTCCATAACCCGCCCCGCAGTGAACAGGTTTGAAATTCAAGATCCGTAACCCGCATAGTGAATGGTCAACCCGCTAGGCCTTGGGTAGTGCAGATCGGGACGGGTTCATGCGGGTTCGGGTATTTTATTATTATTTTTTTCTGGGCCCAAAACTAGAAAAATAATTCACAATCTTGTTAACCCAATTTAAAATTTGAAAATCCCAATTGAATTAACCTCACCAGCAAACAATAACAAGAAGAAAGAACCAGAATTACCAACAAACCTAACTTTAAAGAACTTTTTTATTCTTTTATGTGATTGTAGATTGAATGGGTATGTGTATGTGAGAATGTAAAGATGAAAGTGTATATAAGAATGTAATAAGAATAGAGATGAAATGGATAGTGCAGAATTGAATGAAATCAAAGGTACACAATTTGGGCAATTCGTGACTCTTATAATTTTTTTGGAGAAAATTTGATGAAATCTAAGGCACACCCCTAGTCATGATTCTTACAATTTTTTTGGGGAAAATTTGATGGTATGAGTATAAAGGGATTGCGGGGCGGGGCAGGTGTGCGGGTGAGAAAAAATTTAATACCGCAACCCGCCCCATAAATCACGGGTTGGCATATTTAGGGCCCGCACTTTTTTAGAAATGTCTTATATCCGTTATTGACGGGGCAGGTTAGTGCGGGGCGGGGCGGGGCGGGTTCGCGGGTGCGGGTGGGTTTTGCACACCCCTAATTGTGGGCATTACCACAATCTCATATGCAATTAAGTGAGTCAACCGTTTCAATAATATAATAGTCACTGATTTCTTTAAGAGCACATAATAAGAAAATATATAATAGGGGTAATTACATTTTCCCCCATTAACTATCGACCATTTTCAACATGCTATCACGAACTGACGCATCGACTAAAAGAGAGTATGAAGCTACTATTTTCATACTGTTACCTCCCATCATATCTGGGGTGGTTGGGGCCACCTCTAGGGGTAGCTCGCAGGCCATTCTCTCCCCTAAGGTGGTAGCTACCCACTTTCTTTCCTCTTTTTTTTTTTTTTTTTTTTTAATTATTTGTTTAATTTTTAGGGTATTTTATGTAAATTTTGATTTTACGTTAGGGTATTTAAGTATTTTTATGAATTCAACTGACGGAAGGGAGGTAACGGTATGAAAATGGTAGTTCCATACTCTCTTTTGGTCGATATGTCACTTCATGGTAGCATGTTGACAATGGCGACTACTTGATGGGGGGAAAAAATAATTACCCCTATATAATATAACCTTATGTACATATATATATATACAAACAATTCATGGTCCATAGTCATTAAGTGAATATATATCTACACACACACACACACACACACACATCTATAAAGTAATAAAGCAATGATATGATGTAATGGCAGTTTTGTATGCAAAATCTTTATTTATTTTCTTTCAATCCACTCGTTTAGAGCCGACACTCGGTTAACGGATATTTTTGGAGCCGACACTCCTACCATATAAAGCTTATTTGTTTGCTGCTGGAAGCCTATGGTTCCAGCCAATTAAAAACCTATGGTCACAGTCTTGTTTATTATTAAATCTTCCATGGGAGCCTAAGGTCTCACTGATAGCCATCTCACCCCCTGCAACTCACTAGCTTTGTTATTAACATATTCATTAGTCACAACAGTATACACAATATGCAATATTCCATTCACACATATACATTTTAACAAATATGCAATCATTATGTTATGAAAATCAGTATCATATCTCAGCAAGTAATTTATACTTACACTTATCAGCTTTTAGAGAATATCCACACAAGTGATTATTGCAACACAGTTTTGTATATGTGATAGTGAATTAGTATACATTGCTAAAAATATTATTTTATCACTTTCGTCACTTTTGACTTTTAAGTAAATTACTATAACTCCTAATGCTATTTAGACATTATGTTGGTGTATAAAAATAGGTAGGTAGCATTACTACATATTTTCATATGGGTATCACTATGACATTTATATAGTTAATACTTAAAATACTTTTAAAAACTAAAACAGGCATCATAACAACATTAGTATGATAAAAGCTTAATATTTTTTGTATAAAAATGGATATAGTATCCCCATTAGTATAAATAATAGGTACAATATTTAAAAACACATGGGCGGCATTACGGCGTAATTATGGATAGTTCATATCATATTTTTTGTAAAATTTTGGCAGAAGAACGACATTAGTGTAACTAATGCTTTAAAAATATTTTAAACTTTGAACTGTGTAACGGTGCATTTATAGAATACTCAAATGATTTTGGGCATTATAATTGTATTTTTGGTAAACAATTATACCACTTTTGAATATAAACCTAAAAAAATACTCTTTTAAGCATATATTAAACTTAAAATAACATTATAACCTTAAAGTTACAAAAATTAAGAAAACATGCTTTTGAGAACTCACCAAAACGCTCCTAAAAGAAGTTGAAACGTTATGCCCAAACTACTCAAATACTGCAGGCTGAGAGAGTGAGTCTTGAAAGTTTTGTTTTCTGTTATAAGGAGAGGAGTGAATGCGACATGAAGAGGCGGCTTTTTATAAACGTTTGAGGGGTTGGGATTATTTTGCTTCTGTTAAATCAAGGGTTGGGGAGAAAAATTCTTCACGTGGCCGTTGGTTTTAGTGAGAAGAAATAAAAGTAATGATGACTTTATTTAATATCTCTTATCTCTAAGCTATTGTATTTAGGTTCTAATTAAAATAAAAATTATTCTTTTAACTTCTACAACTAAGGCTCCTTATAAGGCTTTGTTTTGTTCTTCATTAATGACAAATGACTGAATCAAACGAATTGGATTTAAATGAGGAGGAAAAAATCAAGGTAAGTAATGATTACCTTTCATAATATTTAAAAGGGTTAAATACTTCTCTAGTCCCTGAGTTTTGAAGACTTTATTTTTTAGTCCATGAGTTTCAATTTGCATCACAGATGATACATCAGTTTTGGGAAATGACCAAATTAGTACCTCGGTTAACTTCTCCGTCTAAAAACTAACGGTCCGTCACGTGTCAACCTCAGAAGTTGACACGTGGCACTATATAAAAAAATAAAAAATAAAAAATCTTTCAAAATTAATTAAAAAATTGAAAAAAAAAATTGAATTTTTTTTTTTTTTTTTTTTTAAAAAAAAGGGGTGGCTCAGCCACCCCTTTGGCTACCATGGGGGTGGTCGGCCACCCCCATTTTGGCCAGGGAGGTGACTGGCCGGTCTGGGTTCGGCCACCCCCTAGGGCAAAACCGATCTTCCCGAATTTTTTTTTTTTTTGAATTTTTTTTTTTTTTTTTTCTGTCTAGTGGGTGGCCAAGGGGGTGGCTCCTTTTTTTTTTTTTTCTCAATTTTTTCTCAATTTTTTAATTAATTTTTAAAGATTTTTTTTTTAATTTTTAATTTTTTATATAGTGCTACTTGTCAATTTATGAAGTTGACACGTGGCGGACCGTTAGTTTTTGGACGGAGAAGTTAACCGAGATACTAATTTGGTCATTTCCCAAAATTGATGTATCATCTGTGATGCAAATTGAAACTCAAGGACTAAAAAATAAAGTCTTCAAAACTCAGGGACTAAAAAGGTACTTAACCCTATCTAAAAAGATCAATCCAGCTGCTGCTGGACGTGAATACTGCTCCCTACAGTATTTTTGTCCAACCCAGAAGCTGTGCATTCTACGGGCGTTTTCGCATCCTTAAAGAAGTCAAAAAATCATGAAATTTGGAGGGTAGGTAGAGGATTTTGAGTAGAGTTTACTAGCTTTTGAATAAACTAAATCGAAGTTCGTTTGATCTTATTTTCATAATTCCAAAGTTTAAGGTTCATTAAACTTTTTCATCAAATTAGAACCTTAAATGTGCTCCAATTGACTCTAAATTTTTACTATGTGTTCTCCATACTTTTACTTCATAGTAGTAATAATTTTTTCACAAAAATCTCTTCAAAATTGAATCCAAATTTTTAGTCACGTGATTGAGTAATAAAATAAATAATATTCTTTATTATTTCTCATAAAACATTGCAATTTCCTTAATACTTCTAAGGCTATTTTATGAATTTAAATAATTATTTTCTTGGCCGTTACAATTTTGATAGACAATATAATTTTGTTAGAGTATTGAAGACTTAAAGACATTAAAACTTGAGGTTGAAGTAATGTATGGCTTCCTATTTAGTGATTATGAATTTCTTTTGCATTTATGAGGAATTTGAAGAATAGACTATCTAACCAAAGTTACCGTAGCAATTTAACTTTGTGCTAAGTAGGTTTCAGAATGTTTTAATATTATTGCATATTTTGTTTGGTGAATTTTGTTGGACAATATAATTTTGTTGAAGACTTGAGGACTTAAGGTAATGTATGACTCCATGAACTTCTCAAATCCTATTGAATGATTATGCCAAATAAAATTTTGCATTTTTATCGAACCTCCATTGACATTTTTATCAAGTGAAAGATTATTCACTTCTAAGTAATGCAAATGAGTAAAAATTAACATAATATTTGTTAGTGTGTGTGTGAATGTTATATTTAAAAGAATCTGAAGTTGTTGAAGGCTAATTATAAAAGATAGTTACATAAATTTGATATGGTAGTAAAGATAATTATGTTTACGAGTCTTGGTTTTGGTTTTGGCTGATAATTATGTTTTATGAGTTTTGAGATAGTGCTGCTCAATTTACATGGATTTCTCTTGCCTCGAAGATTGATTCCTATATATAATATAGATGATTTGATCTGGCATGTTCTAACAAAGCAAATAAGAAGCAATGTCTTTATTCTGATTCAATGAATATAGGAGTAGAAGTTGATTCTAGTCCAATGTCATTGAGATATGAATTTTAAGCTTTTAGCTAATTCTTAAGAAATAATATTGGCAATACCTTTGTCTGTGTAGGTGGTAAATGTGCAGAAGGTATACTCTTTATTATGAGAAAGTATACGTTGAGCACAAGCTCATATTATTTCTTAGTGTTACTTTTGACTCCAAAGTAAATAATAATTTGTTGAACTTCTTTTCTGTGTATGAAATATGCCATTCATTAATTTGGATCAATTGCAATATTTCCCATCAGAGTACTAACATTCATGTTTAATGTTTGGTTGTTGACAGAAAATCTAGGTGGTTCAGGGGCTCATGGTGATGCTAATTTTGTAATCAACTCTAAAACCATTAGGATTTCGGTTATTAAGAAACCAGCTTCTAAAGATAGGCTAGTAATTCAACAAAAATGGAAAAGTTATCAATAATTTTGATTTGTAATTGCATTTAACCATTTGTATTTTATTTGTGATTGTTTAATTTGTTGCTGTATAATTTTGTTTTAAAATACATGTTGTAAATTGTAATTCCATTTTTATATAATTTAATTAAAATAATTGATACTTTTATTATTATTTTTTTCATTTATCCAAATTTATTTTATTATTTGTTTACTTAAATAAATACTTTACCTAAATTCTTCACAAGCTGAGCGCCCGATAAGGCATTCGACTCGTCTAATTGGCGAGCTCGAGCTCTAACAAGAATTTCTTCTTGGCAAGCCAAGCCGAGCTTAATATTTAATACCCATCATGAGTTCGAGCCGAGCTCGAACTCATGAACATTCTAAACAGTCAAGCTCTAGCAACCCTACCCACAACCACAACTCAGGCTAAGAGTGGGCATAATCTGTCTACATCTGCAAAATCGCCTCAAAATTAACAAAATTTTGGTTCAAAATGTTGGACACAAGCTTAAATTTTGTGCAACCGAGTAGTACAGGGCAGCTTGCGAAAATGGTGTAACGCCCTGATAAATTAATTAATTGGTAATTAATTCCACAATTTGTCTTGCAGTCCCATTCCACAAGGAATAAGATTTAGAGATGTTTACTCCTTAAAAAAAGAATACTACGCAGTGAAAACATAAGATATTTCATCAACATTAATTATAACTAGTGCATCTGCTAAGAGCCATCACATTAACTAAAATCATATTATACATATTATTGATATAAAATATCAAAAAACTAAACTTTAATACACAAGTGAGCATCAAATGTTAAGCCTACACATCACCCAAAAATACTAATTACCACGAGTGATCTTCAAAATCCTGTCATTCATCCTCAAGCATAATTGGATCGATACCACTACGCCAAACGATCGCATCTACTTCAAGGTCTAACTCAAATTCAACATTTAAAGGTAATCCAACTATAAAACAACACATTTTTCATATGCCAAAAATATAGACGAGTAAGTTCACGACTTAGTGAGTAATAATACTCATGGTGACAGGTTATCATGTAGTGAACTTAGTTATTTATAAATCTCATACAAAAATACAATGTTATAGTTTATCATTTAACAATGTCATCATAGATGTAGTATAAATATAATATATGTTGTAATAAGATAATTGTATCATAGTTCAACTCCATATCATCTATACAAGATATTAAACGTTTCCTAGCAGGGCCGATACTATCTTGAGGAACCTGTAATATAATACCAGTGCTTCGGATATATGGATGTATACGAGTCGTGTAACGCCCAAGAAAAAAATAAATATTTAACATAAAAATGTATTGAAATGTTAGATAAATAGAAGCTTAGTTAATGCATGTATATATATATATATACATATATCTCTTTGGATAAACATGAATATGCGTGTGTGTGAATACTAGACTTAATTGATCTACATATATATAAATGTGTCTAATTAATTCTTGTAAGAAGTTCTAATTATAGGGTATATTATATATATATATATATATGTGTGTGTGTGTGTGTGTGTGACCACCGGGATTAATAAACACAAACATAAAGAAGATGACTCCTAGAGCTACCAGTTTTCTAGCTTAAGTAAACTCAGTGGGAAACACTAACTGTGTTGGTATTTTTAAAAGTGTGAATCACCATCATAGGTACCATAAACTAAGTTTAAATAGAAACAAACCAGGCCATACAATAGACACGGTAGGGAAGATGAACTAGAATTTGTGGTTGAAGGATACAAGAGTTAACAAGCTGGAAGTACTGAGTGAACAGTGTTGAACGCATAGCTGGAAGTGATATTTGTGTTTAATAATCATCACTGCTAATAGGATATTTTGGGGTGAAATATGAGTTTAAAAATGAGTGAGAGAGGTCTTAGTTCGGGTGAAACCAAAAAGTAGTTAGTTAGCTCAATTAGTTGGAGTTTAAATCATAGTTAGAAGGGATAAGAGATATTTTAGAAATCTAATGATGGTTTTCTATCCTATCAAGACTTCACCGAACACTTGTTTGCTCCCCAACCATAGATCATTTTACTTAAGTGAATCTAGACCCATCACGTTTTCTATAGAAATGAAGACATGCTCCAGCCCATTTTAGAAAAATCAACCGGAACTCCATCATTGTATCGAAATTTCTGCAACCTTCCTTGCCTTCGGTTAGAGCAAAAAAACCATAACTGAAACTACCCATTCATTGCCGCTTCTGTTATTAAAACATGGAGAAGAGCCATGAGATTTGTACACATCTTTTCTTCACTATAATATGAACCGGCCAGTAGCAAAACAAACAGGAAAACAGAACTTCAACTCTTTGTTTTGCATTCCTTTTCTCCTTGCTGTTTGAAGTTCTTGAGAACGAGTGATACACTTTGTACCTTATTCCTCCACTGTATGTTCGGTATACAACAACAAAAAGGACAATGAAACTCAGCTTTGGTCTCCTTCCTCACTCATTCGGTCAGTAGTTTTAAAAAGACAAAGAAGAGCTCAACTTGAACTCTCAATCCAACCTTTAATTTTCGGACAGTAGCTCTTGGTTTTCACACTTCACAGTAGGTTCTCTCTTTACTCAGTTGAACAGATGAACCTTCTCTTTTTCACCATATAACCATGTCCTCACTTGTTCTTCTTTTATATGGTTGCTAGAGACTCTTGAATCCGGTTGACAGCAGCAGAAAAAGGGATAAGTGCAGCACTTATTTCATCTAAGAAGAAACCGGTAAGCTTCCTAAAGCAGAAAAATAACATGATAAGTATATATAGATAAAAGTTTAGGTGAAGGAATGATAGACATGTTTTGTTGTATGTAAATATATATGTATATACATAGCAGAACCGGAAAATGATATATGTGTGTGTGTTGTGATGAAACCGAACCAGTATACTAAAGAACTGAAACGTGTGAGTTGGAGAGTGTGAATGAGTGAGCAATTCAAGTGAGTAGAAGTGTTAGAAGAGGCGCATCGGCATTTCTAGCTTATGTGAAGGCTAAACCAGAAGTGGAGAAAAAGCTAGAAGATATACATGTAGTAAGTGACTACCCCGACGTCTTTGCTGAAATCTTATCAAGGTTACCACTTGACCGTGAGATTGAATTCACCATCGACTTGTTGCCGGGAACCCAACCCATTCACAAGGCTCCATACCGAATGGGGCCAGCAGAATTAAAAGAACAAAAGCAGCAGCTGCAAGAGTTATTAGACTGGGGTTTCATTCGCCCTAGTGTCTCACCATGGGGAGCGCCAGTGCTATTTGTAAGGAAAAAGGATGGTTCTATGCGATAGACTATCGCGAGCTGAATCGGGTGACGATCAAGAACAAGTATCCTTTGCCTAGGATTGACGATCTCTTTGACCAACTCAAAGAAGCCATAGTTTTCTCGAAAGTTGATCTGCGATCAGGGTACCATCAACTCAAGGTGAAAGAAGAAGACATCCAAAAGACGACAATACGCACACGGTATAGCCATTTCGAATTTTTGGTTATGCCATTTGGGGTGACTAACGCGCCATCTATATTCATGGACTTAATGAACCGGGTATTTCACATGTACCTTGATTGGTTCGTAGCCGTGTTCATAGATGACATTTTAGTTTATTCCACCAATCATCAAGATCATGGAGAGCATCTGAAGACAGTATTGGGGATTCTGAGAGAGAAGAAGCTTTATGCTAAACTCAAGAAGTGCAAGTTTTGGTTAAAAGAAGTCTCATTTCTGGGCCACGTAATATCAAAGGACGGGAGAGCGGTGGATCCAAGCAAGATTGAAGCGGTAACAAATTGGGAGCGCCCAACAAATGTTCACGAGATCCGAAGTTTCTTGGGACTGGCTGGATACTATTGGAGATTCGTAGAAGGGTTCTATAAACTGTCAGGCCCCTTGACCGCTCTAACAAAAAAAGAACGCTCACTTTGCCTGGGATGAAAAATGTGAAGCAAGCTTTCAAGAACTTAAGCAGAGGTTAGTGTCAGCACCTGTCCTTACTCTTCCCATAGAATCTGAGAAATTTGTCATTTATAGCGATGCGTCTCTCAAGGGACTGGGCTGCGTACTCATGCAGCAAGGCAGGGTAATTGCCTATGCATCTAGGCAATTGAAGAATCATGAACAAAACTATCCTACTCACGACTTAGAGCTTGCAGCAATAGTGTATGCTTTGAAGATCTGGAGGCACTACCTATTTCGAGAGAAGGTGGAAATCTACACCGACCATCAGAGCCTGAAGTACATCTTTACGCATAAGGAATTGAACATGAGGCAGCGAAGATGGTTAGAACTTATAAAAGACTACAATTGCTACATCTTGTACCACCCAGGGAAAGCAAATGTAGTTGCCGATGCCTTGAGTAAGAAGTCTCAAAGTGGCACCCTTAATACTTTATCTACTCCTGATCAGCTTGCGCAACAACTTGGAATGATTCAGCTAGATGTTACCCCAACTGAGGAACAAGCCGCCCATGCAACACTTGTAATTCAACCCTTAACCTCTGATAGGATTAAGGTTGCTCAGGAAAATGATCTGGAACTACAAGAACTCATGGAGAAAGCTAACCGTGGCGAAGCCCCTGGGTTCCACTTCACGAATGATGATCTGTTGAGAACTGGAGACGCCAGAACAGTTATACCTAATGATGCTGAGCTGAAGAAGGACATTCTTGATGAAGCCCACAAGACTAAATACACCATACATCCGGGAAACACTAAGATGTACCAAGACTTGAAGAAGAAATTCTGGTGGCGTGGCATGAAACGTGATATTGCTGAATATGTAGCCCAATGCCATGTATGTCAATAAGTGAAAGCTGAACATCAAAGACCTGCAGGACTTCTTCAACCCCTCAGCGTTCCAAAGTGGAAGTGGGATTAGATTGCCATAGACTTTGTGGTAGGTTTACCGAAGGCATCCACTGGCCAAGATTCCATTTGGGTGGTAATTGACAGACTAACCAAGAGTGCTCATTTTATTCCGTTTCACATCACGGATTCAGTGCCGAAGTTGACTGAACTATACATAAGGGAGATTGTCAAGTTGCATGGGATTCCTGTCTCTATTGTGTCGGACAAGGACCCTAGATTCACTTCGCGATTCTGGACATGCCTACATGAAGAAATGGGCACAAAGTTGAACATCAGCACTGCTTATCACCTTCAGATGGATGGGCAAACCGAAAGAACCATTCAAACCTTAGAAGATATGTTGAGGTTATGCGTACTTGACTTTAAAGGTAAGTGGATTAGATATCTCCTTTAATTGAGTTTGCCTACAACAATAGTTATCAATCAACTATTGGTATGGCACCATATGAGGCTCTCTATGGACGTAAGTGTAGATCCCTGTTGTAATGGGATGAGGTCGGTGAAAGACAACTTGTTGGGCTAGAATTCATACAAGAGATGAAGGACAAAATCACACTTATCCGGAAGAGGATGCTGACAGCTCAGAGCAAGCAGAAAAACTACACAGACAAGCACCGCCGTAAGCTGGAATTTGACGTGGGTAATCTTGTATATTTAAAAGTTTCACCAATGAGAGGGGTGATGCGTATTGGCAAGAAGGGAAAACTGAGCCCAAGATTTATTGGTCCTTTTGAAGTAACTGAGATAGTTGGCCCAATGGCATATAAAATCCGTTTACCTCCCGCTTTATCAAGTGTGCATGATGTATTCCACATATCCACCCTGAGGAAGCATGTACATTGTCACGCCCCCGTTTTGGGAATAAGGGAAACGCGAACTAAAAGATAAATAAATAAGTAAATAAAGACGGAGAGTTTCAAGACATGAGTAGTATTACTATTTATACTAACTATGATAGCAGTATCAAAGTTTTACACTGGGGTTTAAAGTTATTTACAACTCAAAAGTAAAGTGGTAATACAAAAGCTAGCAATCAACATTGCTAGAAAACCGCATAAGTTAAAGGACTGAAATGTGTACAGTTTCCATCACAAAATAAAACTGTACTATTATGATCTATCAGCTCTACAATCCTTGTTCACGAAGGAGTCCCTAGGTACTAAAACTGCTACTATTTACAAAAATCTACATCTTCAGCTAGTCCACAGAATAGTAAGTCCAGGTTGCCCACGGATGGGGCCAGATCTGTGGATCATTGACAACCAGGAGTCCTACTAGTACTCCTCCCCTCATGACTATTATATAAACCTTCATCTGAAAAAGGTTATAAGGAAAAGGGGTGAGTTCGACAACTCAGTAAGGAAATATCAACACCAGGAAAATAAAACATGCTATAAAATCATCAATTATGCATAAAGACAGTTTATACAAAATAACTGAATGAACAATTAAAACTGAATTCATAAGTATAATTAACCGTACTTAAAATAGATGAACAAGAAACATGAATAATAACATGAGGTATGATCAAGTAAATTCATCTATTTTCTTTTAAAATTGTAGCTGTGGTTTAACCCTTTATAGACTCTACACCGCCAGTTCCCGTGAGCAGCGCACGTTGGCTTTGTCCAATGGACCTATAGACTCAGCCTGTCGTCACAGAGAAGAGTCGCCGGATTGGGGATCTTCCCTAGGTGAAGGCCAACCTCGGCCGGTAGCACACATCGTATTTTGGTATGCTTGCCTTGCTACCCTATATGGTACCGATCTTAACTGTAGTAGTGCCTCAGGATTTAAACAATTACTGCACATGAACGTTTTCTGTAATACTCTAGGCTCTGCTATAACTGTATACTTTACTTTAAAACTGTAAGAGCCGTTTTTATAACTATAGTCATGTGCAGACTTTAAACTTTAGATCATCTTTTTCATTCAAAACTATGTAAATCATAAACTTTAGAATACTCTATAATCAAATCTTTGAATTGCTCTTTCTCATAGTTGTAAGTATGTATAATCCATAATTTTTAAAATGCTCTTAATCATAACTGTAAAATTTTGCACAAAATTGCATGAATAATAACACATAAGTAAATAAAGCTTAACATTGATATAATTAAATTCACATGAGTAATTCCCCAACACTTTTCTCAAAAGATTTGTAGTAAAATCTTGTTGGGGGGTTTTTCGGTGTTGTATCCCCTTACCTGGATTTGCTCTTAACGACAAGATTGAGCTTTTTCCTAAACAAAACACAAGGGTGAATTTTTAGAGGATATTCTGAAGTTTAGGTAACCGTTTATAGCAGTTAATAATAAATCTTAAAATCTAAATTAGAGCTTATACTTACACTATCATTTTATTTATACCTTTTCTTTAAAAAAAAAAAATCTTATTCGATCTAATTAACCAAAATAATCCCACAATTAATCCAGAAAAATACCAAACCTTGAGATAAATAAACTAATAAAACTTAAGTCTCAAAATTCTACAAATTCAACCCCAAACTCACGGGTCTTCCCAAATACACATCAAACATAGAGTTAGCTAGCACTAACACAAACAAAACACACCAAGATCAAAAATCTACACGGCTAGAACCACCAAAACAACAGGGAATCCAAAAACACCCTCACAACCGGTCCTTCATCAACAAAAACCCATTCCACTAAAAAAAACAACATCACCTCATCTCCGTTCATAGACCCATCCGGAAAAATACTCCACCAAAACATCAATACCACTAATCACAGTACATAACCAAGCTCAAACCCATCCATCAACTACTTTGAACACAATCACCAAACCAAATTTTATCTTGAAACTAAGAAACCCACAACTCAACCTGTTTACCCAAAGAATCTACTCCCAAAATTATTCCAAAAAAAATCAACCCAAAAGATAAAAGAGCTAGGATTTCACTTACCCATGGAGAAATTTGACTTCCTACGGTATGGGTACCGGCAAAATCGCCGGAAAAAGCCCACCAGGGACGTCGCCGCCGCGAAGCCGTGGCCTGCCGGTTCGGCGGCGTCGTCCGCCCAGTCCTAGTTCTTTCTCCCCCCCTTACTCGGTCAATCTCAACTCACACACTTCTCCCTCTCAGTTGGTGCAAGGAGGAAATGAAGAAGAACAAGCAGAGAAGGAAGAAGAAAAGAGGAAGGAAAAGAAGAAGAAGAAGAAAGGAAAGAAAAAATAAATTGAAGATGAAGTCTGGGACACGCACGGTATAGAGAGAAGAGAAAGAAAACAGGAAAAAAATAAAAGAAATAATAATATACACATGCCAAAAACATTAAAGAGCTAGAAAACAAAAGAATTTGCACTAGAAACTTAAGAGAAATACCTGATGAATTTGCTCTGATTATTAGCCTCTTAGTTCAGCCAATGGAAGACGTGAAGAAGAAAAAAAATAATCACAGCCTTTTAAGCTAGAAGACCGGTTGAAGGTGACTTGGAGAAGAAGAAGCCTATTACGTGTGATACACGCAGATCACGCACAACCATAAAAAAAAAAAAAAAAAAAAAAAAAAAAAAAAAAAAATTAAAGTTATCAACCTGCCACGCGTCCCCTAAAACAGCCAGATTTTTTTTTTTTTTTTTTAAAAATAATCTCTTTTTAATAACACCTTCTATATATATATATATATATATATATATAGTTATAACATTTTAATTATTATCATTATTATTATTATTACTGAGGTGTTATATACATGATCCGTTGCACATTGTGGATTTCGAACCATTGCAAATACAAGAAGATCTTCAGTACGAAGAAATGCCCGTCCAAATTCTTGACCACAAGGAACAAAAACTCAAAATGAAGACCATTCCTTTGGTTAAGGTCCTTTGGCGGAATCACATCGTAGAGGCGTCATGGGAGCTTGAACGTGATATGCGAAATAAATATCCATATTTGTTTTGAGATTTGGAAACCCTTGCAGTATTATTGTGAAATACTTGCCATGTGTATATGATTTACAACTGTGTTATATGTATATGGCCTGATATTATTATCTTTTCAGGAGACTTGAGCATATGGATCCACTAGGGAAACCTGTTGAGGAAGATAATATAGGTAGTCCTGATGACACTATGTCTACAGTTGAGCTAAAGGTAGAGTACGAGGCCAGGGATCCTATACCTGGAGTATGAGAGTATAACCCCATAGATGAGTATTTCTGGATGCAGCAAGCAATAGAAAACAATCTAACAAATAATGAGCTTATGACAGCCATTATGGTTCAGATGCACCATGAGTATGGATGAGGCGGTCCAGCGGACTACCCTCCCTCTTATGTTCCGGGACAGCATGATGAGTGGCAACCTGGTGGTTTAGCTCCAATTGTTGTAAGAGATGAGATTCTTTGTAGTACCTTCTGAGCAAATTTTTAGTCATGTAGAAAACGATTAGGTAAGTACTTATTAATTCTAAATAAGTAGAATTGTTTGCTAAACATGCATGTTAGAACTTAAATTTTGGGGACGAAATTCCGTTAAGGGGGGTGGGATGTAACGCCCAAAAATAAATAAATATTTAACATAAAAATGTATTGAAATGTTAAATAAATAGAAGCAGTTAATGCATATATATATATATATATATATATATATATATATATATTTGGATAAACGTGACTATGCGTGTGTGAATACTAGACTTAATTGATCTATATATATATAAATGTGTCTAATTAATTCTTGTAAGAAGTTCTAATTATAGGGTATATTATATATATATATATGTGTGTGTGTGTGTGTGTGTGTGAGACCACCTGGATTAATGAACACAAACATAAAGAAGATGACTCCTAGAGCTACCGATTTTCTAGCTTAAGTAAACTCGGTGGGAAACACTAACTGTGTGGGTATTTTTAAAAATGTGAATCACCATCATAGGCACCATAAAACTAAGTTTAAATAGAAACAAATCAGACCATACAATGGACTCGTCAAGAGAGATGAACCAGAATTTGTGGTTGAAGGATACAAGAGTTAACAAGCTGGAAGTACTGAGTGAATAGTATTGAACGCATAGCTGGAAGTGATATTTGTGTTTAATAATCATCACTGCTAATAGGATATTTTGGGGTGAAATATGAGTTTAAAAATGAGTGAGAGAGGTTATGTTCGGGTGAAACCATAAAGTAGTTAGTTAGCTCAATTAGTTAGAGTTTAAATCATAGTTAGAAGGGATAAGAGATATTTTAGAAATCTAATGATAGTTTTCTATCCTATCAAGACTTTACCGAACACTTATTTGCTCCCCAACCATAGATCATTTTACTTAAGTGAATCTGGACCCCTCATGTCATATATATATATAATAGGGGAATCATTCAGAGGAATGCATAATATTGCGACAAGTGGCATTCCATTAAACTGACAAGTGCACCTATTTTTGTGTTAAAATTGCGGTTGTGAAATGAATCCCTATTTTTGTGTAACTGCGTTAATTAAACATGTTGTAACCACCTCATCATGGGTTCTGTTATTTCTTCCTACAAAACTAACTAAAACATTTGAAGGCAAAGTCAAACGTTGAAGTCGATCAGAACCGTTTCTACACTTTCTTTTGTATTTAGCATGTATTGGCATTCCATTTTTAAATCAAATTATTACATGTGAAAATCATCAGACAAGTGATGTGGGTTCGTTCAAAACGCTGGTCAGAACCGTTTCTACGATTTCTTCTGTATTTAGCATATATTGGCATTAATTTCACTTTCAATGCAATTAGTACATGTGAAAATACCATCAGGCAAATGATGTGGATTCGTTCAATTTGTTGACATGCAAGTAAATTTTCCAGATATTTGTTGGGTTGGGTGGACAAAATATTCGTCTTCCTTAGGGCCGTAGTCCCTCAAACAAACGGGTATGTTTTACCTAGCAATTTCCATATTTTTAGTATACTTGATCTTATTTCAATTTTAAGATGATGAATGAAACAATGAATCAGTAATATTTGATCTGTAACTCTCATGAACATATAGTGGCTTTTGTTTGTGCCAAATGATAGCAAAAAATGTGGTACCCATACACTCATATGTGATGATTTTTGTTTGCTTTTGTTTGCATTGCATTGGATTATGTATCCAATAGGCAATGCCCGCAATATAATCATATATCCAAAATCCTTTGATTTTTTTTTAAAAAATAGAGGAAAATATACAAAAAAAAAAAACAATTTTTTCTATTGTATTAGTATTTTTTAATTTTCAGTTTGTCTTTATTAACTGTGGTTCTGTTCCTCTATTTCTTCTTTTTGTTCTTATTTTCAGTTCTAATTTATATATCATTTTTAATTTCAGTTCTAATTTATATATATGCAAAGATGGCAAAAAGATAAAATCTCTATTTCAAAAGACTTCTTCCTATACCTATCAAATTCTTTGTAATAGGGAAGAGTATATACCAAAGATAATTATTTTATTTTATATTATATTAGTATTTTCCATTTTTCCTTTTTTTTTTTCCTGTGATTTTCTTCTTCCTTTCCCTTAATTTTTCCTTCTAATTTATATATTATTTTTCATTTTGTAAATTTTACATTGAATTCAGTAAAATTATATATAAAATACAATTATTTTCTATTATATTAGTATGTTTCATTTTTCGATTTTTTGTCTTTATTTTTCGTCGAAATATATAATGCTCTTACTTTCTTCTTCTCTCATATATATAAGTGGTTTTTGTTTTTGCCTATATCAAAAATTGGGTTACCCATGCACTCCATATTTTTGGTTTGCTTTTTTTGAACCGATAAAATATACAGCAAATAGTTATTTTCCATTATTGAGTAATTTTCTCTCTCTCTTTTTTTTTTTAAATTTTTTTATTTTATGGTCATGTTAGTTTGTTATCATTTTTGGTTCCTTTTTTTAAAAAAAAAAAAAAATTATATATTATTTTTTTTTTGTTCTAAAGTAGTTTATATATTCATATTTTTTTTTTTAACATTATATTGATCATTTTAAAAAAAAAATCTCTAATTGACAGAACTTATTCCCATTCCCATTCCGTTTTCATTTTATTTTTACTTAATTTATGTTCTAATCCATATAGAAAAAATATAGTTCTTTTTTATTACAGGATTATTTTCCAGTTTCTTTTTAATGTCCTTTTTCATATCATGTCCTTATTTTCTGTTCTAATTTATTTATTATTTATATTTTCTATTCTTAAAGTTGTTTTTTTTTTTAAAAAAAAAAAAAAAAAAAAAAAAACATATATATGCAAAGGATGGTCGGGGAAACAAAAAATGTCTATTACACATAACTTCTACTTATACCTATGAGGCTATGAATTCCAAAATATATAGAAAAGAAAAAAAAAACAATTATTTTTATACTATATGAGTATTTTTCTTTTTTTTCGATAAGTATGAAAATTTTATTAAAAAATACTATAAAAAAAAAAAAAAAACTAAATGAGTATTTTTCTTTTTCTGTTGTCATCTTTTCTTAATTTTTTGTCCTTATTTTATGTTCTAATTTATTTATTATTGTTTATTTTTGTGCTTAAAGTATTTTTGTTTAGTTTTTGTTCATTTTGACGGGACTTCTTCCTATACCTTCAATTTCATTAAAACCGGAAAAAGTATACAAAAAATACAATTCTTAAGTTTTCATTTTTTTTTCTTATTATTTTTTCTTCTTAAAAGTACCATGTATACAATAATAAGAAAACAATATTTGTAATATTGGCAATATATATAATATTTGGCTACATGTTTGGTGATTTATAAATTGTTAATTATTCATTATTTGATTATGGTGAGTGTGCGATTTCCTTTAGTTTAATATATTAATTGTTAACAATATTTTCTTTTGGGTTCATTTAATCTATATTTTGGATTGTAGCATGGCAGTCAAACATCATAAGAAAGATGAACGAGATCCCAACGGACGTTTACTCAGCTTGGTACGTTGGGCGTGTCGCGAGAGATATGAAGTCCTCCGATTGCACCCTTTTATGGTGAGGACTCCTAGCATCAATCGTGGGAGGAGACGTTGTGTTCAGGTACATCGAGAGGGGATATTAGACAGGAGAATCGCTCTTGTGGGGACCTCTAACCCTAAAAGGGCAACATCACTAAGTCATTACCAACACTTGCATCAAAATGCCTGAAGTTATTAATTTTCAGCACATGATTGATTTGGAGTGTCAGGAGGAGACAAATGTATCATCACCTGAGTCCTCCAACAATGAGGACAATCATGTTTAACAGATTTCAGTTTCTCTATTATAAGTTTTTAAATTTCATGTTTATAAGCTTAGTAAATTTTATGTAGCATTTTAATATAGGTTATCCTGTTTGTAAATATTGAATACAAGTAATAGCAATGATGTGAGTGTACTATTTTGTTATTTGTTTTTTTGTAAATTCCTATAGTATGTAAAAGGTCTCTTGAATTAACGTCTATAAAAATTTCATACATGTGATTTATTGTGCTTCCTTACAAGATAATTTACAATATACGTTTAAGTATTTTGATTCTTATTCCTAGATTTTATTTTGTTTCTTAAATTAAATATAGCATTCTAATAGAAATATAGAATAACTCAATTTTTTTTTTTAAACTACTTTGTACATTATCTATTAATATTTAAACATAAGTACATGACGCAGTTTTAATTGGTAAAAACCCGCGCATGACGCGGGTTATATGCTAGTTTTCTATAGAAATGAAGACATGCTCCAGCCCATTTCAGAAAAATCAACCGGAACTCCATCATTGTATCGAAATTTCTGCAACCTTCCTTGCCTTCGGTTAGAGCAGAAAAATCAGAACTGAAACTACCAATTCATTGCTGTTTCTATTATTAAAACATGGAGAAGAGCCATGAGATTTGTACACATCTTTTCTTCACTATAATATGAACCGGCCAGTAGCAAAACAAATAGGAAAACAGAACTTCAACTCTCTATTTTGCATTCCTTTTCTCCTTGTTGTTTGAAGTTCTTGAGAACGAGTGATACACTTTGTACCTTATTCCTCCACTGTATGTTCGGTATACAACAACAAAAAGGACAATGAAACTCGGCTTTGGTCTCCTTCCTCACTCATTTGGTCAGTAGTTTAAAAAGACAAAGAAGAGCTCAACTTGAACTCTCAATCCAACCTTTAATTTTTGGACAACAGCTCCTGGTTTTCACACTCCGCAGGAGGTTCTCTTTTTACTCAGTTGAACAGAGGAACCTTCTCTTTTTCACCATATAACAATGTCATCACTTGTTCTTCTTTTATATGGTTGCTAGAGACTCTTGAATCCAGTTGACAGCAGCAAAAAAAGGGATAAGTGCAACACTTATTTCATCTAAGAAGAAACCGGTAAGCTTCCTAAAGTAGAAAAATAACATGATAAGTATATATAGATAAATGTTTAGGTGAAGGAATGATAGGCATGTTTTGTTGTATGTAAATATATATGTATATACATAGTAGAACCGGAAAATGATATATGTGTGTGTGCTGTGATGAAACCGAACCAGTATACTAAAGAACTGAAATGTGTGAGTTTGAAAGTGTGAATGAGTAATAGATGTATGTGATGTGGACGTGTATGAGGTGTTGAACCGTAAAGGGTGTGTTGTCATGAAACAGAAAAATAAAAGTGTGTACTGTGTTCAAAAAGGGATGGACGTGTGTGCTGTGATGGAGTGTATAGGTGTGTGTTTAGGTGTAAAGTGCTGCATGTGAGGGTGTCTTAGGTAGGGTGTCTTAGAGAAAAATTAATTATCACAAAATAGAGTAACTTAATACATATTATACACTTATCATATTTGATGGAACCTAGCTAGTAGAAGCCTCAGTGGTCGATGCTTGCTTCTCTTGCAATTCACAAATAATTTCTGTTCAAATCTAAATGGTACTGGCGCTAAGCATTCAGAGAAAAAATATACAAAACTCATTCGGCAGAGACGACATTGGCTTTTAACTGGAAAGCTTTGGTGAAAAAGGCAAGCAAACTTGGCCTGTGGGGACCTTTCATTTGGTATTTTAGGCATTTCAAATTTTCAATTTTCAATCAGGGAAGATTCACGAACATTTTAAGAAAAAATTCCTACATGCTAATGTAGCAAAAATTTATACTAAGTACTATCATGACCGTTGAATATAAGCATCAATTGTTGAGTTGAGTTTAGGCCATCGATCATATCAATGAGAATGATCTTATGGCCAATTTACACACCATATAATTTTTTTCCTCAAGATATTGCTTTACAGTTGTTTTTCTCATTTCCCATTACGAATGGACCACGATTCATGCATGAATGATCCTATGGTTGAAACAAAATAAGAAAAAACAAAAGTTTGAAAATTCTTTCCTCGGTAACATGCAATCCACACCTGACGCCTGATGCATGCCTGTCCTGTTGGTCCGGTTGGAAAAGCGAATGCCTTGAACTGGGCATAATTTTAGAGAGGCAACAGGTTATAGCCCGTTTTGTGTTTGGCAAGGACTCAAGTCTTCAATTTTCGTGGTCAAGCATCGAATGGAAGAATATGAGATCGTATGATTCTCATGCACGGCGCACCCAACACGTGTGGTCTACGTTAAGTGCTTGGCCAGATTGTATAAGGTTTTGTTGTGCAAATGCTTTGTACTAAAGTGCGTGGCAATAGTGAAGTGATTTAACCGAGGTGATTGTAGTGGAGCACATGAAAGATAGTGGTGGCTCCACATAATTTTTTTATTGATCTTATTGTTAAAATGAGTGGCAATAACGGGATTAATGTTAAAGTGAGTGGCAATAGTGGGGATTAATGTTAAGAAAATTTGAAACCTCAAATTTTCACCGATATTTAAGCAGCCTCCTAGATTAGAGATTAATGTTAATTTCTGTAGTTAGCTATGAGTAACATAATGTATTTTTTATTTTTAATTTAAGAGATGAAAGTTTTGCATATTAATTTGTATAGTTATATTATAGGGGTAATTACCTTTTCCCCCCATCAACTACCAGCCATTGTCAACATGCTCCAATGAACTGACACCTCGACCAAAAGAGAGCATTTAACTACCAACTTTACATACTTTGCCCCCCTCCGTCAGGGAATCCAGTTAACTTGGACGGAATATTCCATTTTTGGGCGTTAATTTTGGTTTAAAGACCAAAATGCCCTCCAACAGTAATTAATTAAAAAAATTTTAAAATTAATATGTTTAAAAAAGTTGAGGGCATTTATGTCATTTTTAAATTTGAGTTAGGGTATTTAAGTCTTTTTACGAATTAAACTGACGGAAGGGGGCAAAATATGTAAAGTTGGTAGTTGGATGCTCTCTTTTGGTCGAGGTGTCAGTTTATGGGGGTATGTTGACAATGACTGGTAATTGATGGGGGAAAAAGGTAATTACCCCTATATTATATTATAGTAACATTGATATAAATATTAAGCATACTAATTGTTAGATCACATCACCTATTGTTGAGCTTGTTTGGCAACCAGTTTCAGGGGATCCTTCATCGCCTTTTTGCCCATCAGCTACAGTACCCGCAAGTGACACCTCTATTACTTTCCCTTGCCACACTCAGTTTGAAAGTCCTTTTTCCCATTGAAACCTTGTTCTTCCCGCTCAGCATTTTCTCCCTCTTTAACGTGCGCCTCACATCCTCACCGACACTATGCTTCAGTCTTTCAGATTCCTTCTTCATGCCATCAACCCAGCTCCTCATCGACGCACCATCAGCCCTCTCTCTTCATATCTCCATCTCCTCTCTCTCTCAAACTCACTTCTATCACCTCTCTCATATGATCTCTTATCTCCTTTCTCCAGTCGGTTCAGTCGCAGGTGAATAAAGGAAAAGACTGTGAGATTCCCCATTTTCGAGCCAAACGCCATCAATGCACCATGCTTAGTGATTTAGACAAGGGGCATGCATTTTTGACCGTATACCCATCAATTTTTCCTCTCTCCTTCCTCACCTCTTTCTATTATTACCCCAACCACCAATTGAATTCTCCTCTGCACTTAATTCGACGGAAATCTCTTATTAGGATCTCTTTGTCACCTTCTTCTGTTTGGTTTCTGCACTCTGTGAACCAGAGGTGTCAACGGTCACTTCTAACAACATTGACCTCCGTACTAGCAAGGCTTTTACAAAATTAGAGCCCCTTGCCCTCATTTTAAGCATGGGCAAGCAAAGGGATCCGAACTTTACCTCCGTTTGCAAGAGAGAGGCAACACTAAGAAGTTGCCATCTGAGGAGGACAACCAATGGGAGGAAGGGGCAATGTCGGTCTGCAAGAGTCATATTCACAGGTCCAATTACTAGATTCTATAGCAAGGTTAGTTTCCTTATTGTGTAGGGTTTGTTTTTCTAGATGAGTTGTTGTTTATGTTTATAGATATTATTTGAATATTTCTCAACTATTGCCTAATGATGAGTCCATAGGTGACATAAAATAGATGCCGGTGGACTGTCAAGTCTTGATAATGAAAACTGGGAGGATGAATTGGAGGCATGCTTTGATTCTTCAGCATCGTGGGGTGAAGAGGATGATTCAGTCAAAGAATCAAGTGCATCATCGCTTGAAAGCAACGACGCTATTTTCAGCAATCCAGACACCATGGAAGTTGAATTACAGCTTGGACAAATGTTCATCAGGATAGCTGAGTGGAAGGAACAACTAGAAGAAAGACGAAGGCGCCTTATACCTCAGAGAACATCTGAGTTAACGGGCCTTATGTGGGTTTATTGGGTGTTAACAAATCCCAATAGGAGAACATGCTATTTAGTGCTTTAGAATGTGGCCTGACACATTTCTTGTGCTTTGTAACACCTTAAAATAGAATGACTTCTTACATAGCAGTCGATACGTGAAGATAACGGAGCAAGTGGCTGTATTTTACCTCATAATTGCACACAATTGGTTGCAAAGAGACGTTGTTGATAGGCTCCAACGATCAACCCATACCGTGAGCGTATACTGCAGAAGGATTTGCAAAGCCATTTGTAGGTTGGGTAAAACAATCATCCAACCTACTGAGACGCAGATGCCACACCCTATCGTTGCTCGAAATGGGGACTTTTACCTTTGGTTTTTAGTGAGCAATACTTGTCATTTTTATCCAAGTTCAGCAAATATTTTTAAGATTATTTGTATTACATACCATTCTATACTAACAAACAATACTTTAACTAAAGGAATGTATTAGTGCTATTGATGGCACACACATTAATGTGAAAGTCACTAGTGCGAATAACACGACATACCAAGGTAAAAAGCATATAACCACTTAGAACATCATGCGTGTGGTAGACCTAGATCTCTGCTTCACTTATGTGTACATTGGTTGGGAGGGGAGTGCGCGCGACTCCCACATTTTTATAATGTATGTGAATGATCTAACACTACGCTTTCCAACCCCTAAAGAAGGTAATATACCGCAGAAATATTTCAAATGTAACATGTAAGCATCCTCGTTACTGTACTTTGGTTAATTCAAAATTTATATTTGTACATGCGGTGCAGGTTCCTTCTACCTGGTGGATTTCGGATATGGTTGCTATCGGGGTTTCTTACCACAGTATCAGCGTGAGCGGTATCATTTGGCGACATTTCAAAATGGCTAAGAACTTCCCAGGAATACGAGGGAGCTATTCAACTATAGGTACTCATCTCTGCGGATCGTGGTGGAACGATCTTTTAGGGTGTTGAATAACCGATTTCTAATTTTAGAAAAAATGTCTGCATACCCATTGCGATACCAGCGCCTATTTGTAATTGTGAGCTGCACTTTACATAACTTTATTAGGAAGTATAACGGGATGACTGATCCACTATTTGAAGTGACTTTGCGCAGACTAAACCCTTGGGTTGATGTTGTGATCGCCTGGAATTAGGAATGGCACAAAACGTTGCACCCGGGGAACGACCTGACCAATCAGATCCCAGTTCCGTTTATATGGGGAAAGTAAGGGATGTAATGGCTTTAAGTATGTGGAGTCACCTCTAATGAGACGTAAACCAAAATAGTAAGCTATTGTTAGTGAATGTAATAATATATCTAAACTTTTTTTTGTTTGGTATAATTTTGTGGATAATTTTGTTTTCAAAGACTCTAAATTTTCAATACGTGGTTAAACTTAGAGCATTTTTAGCATCCATAGAAGAACCAAACACAATATGTTTTGTTCTTTCGATATTGATATTAACATATATATAGAAGTCTCCAATTATATGTGTTAATACTAACATTTATTAACACACAAACTATAAATTATTGTACATAGTAAAATTTAAACATTAAAATTGACAAACTTGTGAATTGCAGGGTTTTTGACCAGCATGTCACATGGGTTTACTGTAGCTGATGGGAAAAAAAGGCAATTACGAATTCGGGGGAAATGCTTGTCAAACACACCGATTGTTAGATCATAGTACATTGTTAGAACTTAGATCACACTTAATTATACAATGATACAATTATACAAAATAAGTATTGTTGATATGATTATTACATTATATATTGTGTCATATGACATGAGATTTAATATCATATAAATTGTTAGATCATACTTAAATTAAATCAAATGAATTTTTAGATCATATCACCTATTGTTGTTAGATCATAGTACATTGTTATAATTTAGATCACACTTAATTATACAATGATAGAAAATAAGTATTGTTGATATGATTATTACGTTATACATTGTGTTATATGACATGAGATTTAATATCATATAAATTGTTAGATCATACTTAAATTTAATCAAATGAATTGTTAGATTACATCACCTATTGTTGTTAGATCATAGTACATTGTTAGAACTTAGATCACATTTAATTATACAATGATACAATAATGCAAAATAAGTATTGTTGATATGATTATTACATTATATAATAAAGATGTAATGTGTCATATCACCTAAGATTTAATATCCTATAAATTGTTAGATCATATGCATTTCATATAAATTACAGTGATAATACATATGATCATATAATCTAATGATATGAATTCTAATGATTATACTTAATTTGTGATTATAAGAAATACATTAATGATTTTAATGCTAATAACTTGATTTGGGATTATACCAATTACATTGTCATTGTATATGATATGATTATTTGAATAATGTGATTAAGTATCAAGATTTTCATTAAATCATATGATTAACAATTTTTGTTAATTCAACAATCATTAAATACTTAATTATTAGACTTAGAGTTTTAGTCTCTTATATCATATAAAATATAACCATCTTAATTATCTTTTATCATTAAATTATATATTATATAGATATTTATAGATATAAATAATAATTATATATTGTACAACAATAATTAATTATTGTTAATTAATAAGTGATATACTAAATAAGTTATTTTTATCAATATATATGCATATATTTATTAATAAATATATACGAGTCGCGCTAATAAGTGAGCCGAGCCTTTTTACGAGTATCTTCGTGAACTTTAAACGAGCGAGCCGAGTTATATAAGGGTATGTGTCGTTTAATAATTGAGTATTGTTTCGTGTTCACGAAGGGTTAATTTAATAATCGAGTCGCACATGAGTAGAGTTTTATCGAGCCGAGCCCAAGTGAGCTCACGGGTAGCTTTGCTTCGTTTACATCCCTACTTAGATATGTACACTAGTTCAACTCTATATGATCTACACAAAATATTATGAGTTGGCTTAAATATACGGCAACCGAGACATTTATCACCATTTTAAGGGTGTGACATGGAAGACCGTAAAAAAAATGAATGGAAGTACCAAGTGGATATTTCCATTAACAACAAGTACCACTTGTGATACTTTTAGAAACTGAGTCGGGTTTGATTATAACCCTAACTACATGTACCAATGGGGTATTTAACCCATATTTTTATCATATAATTGTTTAATGTAACACTCCAAATCAATTATTAGGTTTTTTTTTTTTTTTTTTTTTTTTTTTTTTTACTTAAAAAGATTAATTTAATGATTAGTTAAGAGTGCCATGTGAGTCTTGTCGGATTAATATTTGATAGAATTATATATCTAACATTTATTTTTTCTTAATATTTATGGATAATTGCACCGCTGGTCCTTTGGGTTGGCCACAATTATTTTTCACTTCTGTGGTTCAAAAAGTTCATGGGAGATCCTTGTGGTAAACAATAATTACAAATCAGTCATTGAACACATTTTTCATCAAAAAGTTAACAGATTCCGTTAGTCCCCCATGTCACACCTAATAGGAAGCAGACACGTGTCAATTACAATAAAAAATAAAAAATATAAGAAAAATAAAAATAAAAATATTAATTTTAAAAAAAAATTAAAAAATACAAAGGGGTAGCTGGCCAGGCCACCCCTAGGGTGGCCGCGGGTTCCCCTAGGAGCTGGGGGTGGCCCGAACATCATTTGGCCACGCAGTCATCACTTTGTATTTTTTTATTTTTTATTTATTAGATTTTTTATTTATATTTTTATTGTAATGAACATGTGTCACTTATCTATTGGATGTATCGTGGTTGACTAACGGAATCTGTTAACTTAGTGAATATAAAATTGGTTCAGGAAGTGATTCGTAATTATTGTTTACTACGAAAATTTTTTATAAACTTTTTGAACCAAAAATAGTGAAAAATAATTATTGCCAATTCCAGAGATCAATGATGCAATTATTCTAATATTTATACCGAATCAAATGCGGGTCAACTCTGACGGGTCGGGAACTCCACCGGACCTGGCGACCACATTTATGACAACTAGTCACGCTGTGTCGTGATAGAAGCATTTGAAATGAAATGCAGCGTCTCTACTTGGTTAGATCTCGTACGCAGTTCCACAGCCAAAAGAGAGAAGAAGAAGAAGACGAAGAAGAAGTCCAGCGCAATTGAAGCCCTAGTTTAATCCACAATTGCCATCAAGATCGAGTACATCTGTATTTCCTTTCTATAATTTCAGGTTCTGAATACACTAAATAGAAAGTATAATTTCGTCACTGACGTTACTGGCAACTATTTTTTGATCTGCACCATTATAATGTCATTCATAATTTGTGACCATAATTTCAAATTGATTGCCTTTTTGTCATCTTTGGTTTCATCTGTATTGATTAATTTCAAATAATTTGTGACCATAACGGTTTTTTTTTTCCTTGAAAATGTTGTATAACTATTAAACATCTCAGATAATTGATGTTCGCGATCTAATTTCAGTCCATTGATGTTTAGCGTATTAAGCACGACATATTTAATTGTTTTTGAAGGTCTTGTGTTATAAGACGTCATTGCCAATTCGTATTGCTTGTGTCATTGGGAGGCTCTTAGACAATTCCTCACTCTTAATTTTGCGGGATTTACTTAGGGATTTGATTGAGCTTGCGTGGTTGTTCTGAATTGTTCCAAATTTGGTGGTCGTTTATAGTGAGTGGTTTTATTTGCAGGGAGTAGATTAAGCGGTTTCATAAAATGCAGCGCGCTCCACCTACAATTGAGGAACAGTTGATATTGAAAGCAATCAAGGAAGAATGCCCGTGGGAGAGTCTCCCCAAACGACTTCAAGCAACGCTGTCTTCTAAAGAGGAATGGCATAGAAGGTGAGTGGAGTTTCTCTGTTGTCTCTATTTGTTCTTTTTTTTTTTCGGTGTTTGGTCATTAATAGTTACTGTAGTTTTCTGTTCTACATTTTTGTCTGTTATTTTTCACTTTCTAAAGGAAAAAAGTTGTTGGTTCTAGCTCGTAAAACACTTAAAAAATGACCAAACAGCAACCTATTTGGACAATGGTCTTTGGGCCAAATTGCATCTCCTCTACTTGAAAAAATGGGTGGAGGGTGAGATTATAGGTTCAATCCCAAACGGTCGCATGAGTTTTATTTACCTATAAACAGGAAAAAAAAAAAAACCAATGAGGTCAGTTACAGAGAGTTTTTCTTTGCGTGCTGAAATTTCTTGCTTTATTTTGAACTAATATACTTGAGGTAGAGACTAAAGTTTGCAAGTGGCATATAGGTGTTCTGCCACTTGGGGGGTGGGAGAGGGGGAGGGGGTGACGTTTGTCATCCTGTAATGGAAATGTGCATGATAATATATCTGCTTGGATCCATTAAGATATGGTTTATTATTCATGTCCCTTTCCAAATTGGTCATTTATAGAAGAAATGAATCTTCAGGTTGGGTCAGTACTATGTACAGGGGATCACAGAAATTCTATTTTAGAACCAATGCTTCCTGGGTATCCTCATGAACCGGAATAAATCAGTACACAGAGATGGGTGAGAAAGGTTTTGATGATGAATGATCGAACTTCTTTCATAGAAATTGTAAATCTATTCAGGGGTGTAAATATCAATACACTGCCTATAAATGCGGCTACGATTAATGTTATTTAGAATTTTATTCAAGCTTTAAGTCTTTTTCCCTTCATTTTAATAACTTTAGCATGTAGATCTTGGATTTTTTAGTTTTTAGAATCTGTTCTATCATAATGGAGTTTATAATTTTGCTACTGACAATCTCTGAACCATTTGTGCTTTTTTTTTTTGTGACATCCCTGAATAAGTATTTTTTTTTGGTAAGTCCTGAAATGAGTTTTTGCATTTGCTTTTCCCTTTTTCTGTTTTTCATTCTGTGAGTGCAGGATTATTGAACATTGCATAAAGAAAAGACTCCAATGGAACACTTGTTTTGTTCGCAAAGTATGCAGAGAAAGTGAATATTATGAAGATATGATGCGTTACTTGCGAAAGAATCTAGCGGTGCGTGTCATATGAAAATTGTATTAAAAATCATTTTTGAAATTTTTGCTTGTTGCATTGCTCCAAAATTTTATGATTAAAAAAAAAGTGATAGTTGAAAGTCAGGAAGCACAGATAATTCAAAAGGCTGAAGTATTTATGTTTTGCCTGTATCGAACATGGATACTACTTGGACATGGCCATATATGTGTCTAATACGTGTATATGAATTGGAAAAAATAATAATTTAAAAGTTGGACACATTTGGACAAGGTAGGATACATTGGTGATATGACTGAGACATGGCTCAAATACAGCTTGGACACAACTATGGTCAAGATAATTTTTTCTTAATAAAAAATGGGATTCTAAATGCTACATTAAAATGATTTGAGTCATATGTTAGGAAAGGAGATTAAATGCTATATTTAAACATTTGAAAGGCTGAATGCTAAATTGAGTAAATACTATTTCAAGGATATTTATGAATGGTGTATATTGAGAATATGGATGATATTTTCGGATATTTATGAAAGCTAAATATGGATGATAGTTACTTTCTACTTGAAATATATGTTTCTTTCCTATATATTATTGCTTGAAGATATGATGCGTTACTTGCGAAAGAATCTAGCGGTGCGTGTCATATGAAAATTGTATTAAAAATCATTTTTGAAATTTTTGCTTGTTGCATTGCTCCAAAATTTTATGATTAAAAAAAAAGTGATAGTTGAAAGTCAGGAAGCACAGATAATTCAAAAGGCTGAAGTATTTATGTTTTGCCTGTATCGAACATGGATACTACTTGGACATGGCCATATATGTGTCTAATACGTGTATATGAATTGGAAAAAATAATAATTTAAAAGTTGGACACATTTGGACAAGGTAGGATACATTGGTGATATGACTGAGACATGGCTCAAATACAGCTTGGACACAACTATGGTCAAGATAATTTTTTCTTAATAAAAAATGGGATTCTAAATGCTACATTAAAATGATTTGAGTCATATGTTAGGAAAGGAGATTAAATGCTATATTTAAACATTTGAAAGGCTGAATGCTAAATTGAGTAAATACTATTTCAAGGATATTTATGAATGGTGTATATTGAGAATATGGATGATATTTTCGGATATTTATGAAAGCTAAATATGGATGATAGTTACTTTCTACTTGAAATATATGTTTCTTTCCTATATATTATTGCTTGAATATTAGTCTTAAATTTGTTCACTTAGCCTTTTGGTGCTTGTTAATTATCTTTAAATAAAAATTAATATAATATATACACACAAATACATATTTATTAATTAATTAACATGTAGCAGTTGTTTTATATCCTATTTTTTCAAGAAGTTTTGTGTTGCCGTATCCATTCCCTGTTTCGTGTTGTTTATTGGTGGTTCTTATGTTGGAAGTTTTATGTTAGAGGCTGATTGGACTTGAAGTTGTAATGTGAGTGCCCATTTCGCTTCCTTTACAGCTTATATGATATAAAGAAGTAAGACTAATATCACATTTCAGATTTTATTATGATGCTGGAACAGAACTTGGATATGTTTCATTGGTGGCAAGATTGATGTTATTGAATAACTGCTGCAACATCTCTGCTTTACTACATCCTTACAGATTTGTACAAATAAATGTTATGATATAACCAATTTAGCTTCTTGGTTTACAGAAGGTGCTATTATCTTCAGACTAGTTTTTTTGCAGTTTACATGTTGATTTTATTACTTGCAGCTATTTCCCTATCACCTCGCGGAGTATGTTTGCCGTGTAATGAGGATTTCACCTTTCAGATATTACTGTGATATGATATTCGAGGTTATGAAAAATGGTAAAAGGTTGCCTTCTTTAAACAAATCTGATATGTGCAGCTATCACATTGTTGTACTGTTACTTAAAATTAAGGAGTTTTCTCATATCATTTTACGTGTGTTGTTTTGTGAGCCTCCCTTCCAATTAGTATCACCTGCAACTTCTCATATACCAATGAACTGTCTTTGTTGATAAATTTTTCTCAATGTGAAGCTATATTTGGTGGAATAAATCTGCTAGAGGTGTTGTTCATTTAATGTTGCATTGGAAATAATTTTTATTTTTTTTTATTTTTTTATGGGCACTTACAAGTTCTGTTACTTAAAATTAAGGAGTTTTCTCATATCATTTTACGTGCGTTGTTTTGTGAGCCTCCCGTCCAATTAGTATCACCTGCAACTTCTCATATACCAATGAACTGTCTTTGTTGATAAATTTTTTCTCAACGTGAAGCTATATTTGGTGGAATAAATCTGCTAGAGGAGTTCATTTAATGTTGCATTGGAAATAAATTTTTTTTACGGGCGCTTACAAGTTCTGTATTCAACTTATCCAGTATCACAATAGAAATATGTGGGGAATGAAGAGAAGCAGATTTTCTGCTTGGCATCCTTTTACTCTGTAGTCAATGTACCTACATAGGAAAATAACAAGAAGGTGATGGATATTTCCCATTGTCGTTGTACTCTTATCAAATGGGAATTATGATTAGTTCCTGGTTAGGAGTCGGGTGTACATGGGGTTGACTAAATGTTTTTTTTTTTTTTTTGATAAGTAATGGCAATTTTATTAAAAAGCGCAAAGGGGCGCAACCCTTATACACGGGAAGTATACAAAAGAGCCCCTAAAAGGGTCGGACAGGAAATACATTTAGAAACTCTACAAAAGTAAAGACATTCAAACTATGATGTGGCGCTATCCAAGAATATAAAGTAGTAAGCCACCCCTTCCGTAGCTCCACCATAGTCGTCTCTACATCTTCAAACAGACGGGCATTCCGCTCCCTCCAAATACACCACAGCAAGCATAGAGGAGCTAACCGCCAAGCCTTATGATGGGGTTGACTAAATGTTTCATTAAGTTCAACCTTATTTGCTATTTTCACCCTTGATCTGTCACCATATCCTTAAACACTTTTCATGATTGAAACCATAATTTGCATTGTAAATCTAACTTGCCTTCATCTCTTCATTGTTTCCTTTTCTACTCAGATAGATACTTATCATGGTTAAGTGTGCTTATGTGCATATTTATGCAACATTTGTCTTCATATTTTTTTGTGCCTGTTGTATATTTAATAGCTTAATATTTAAATGTTTGATGGTCATTCTCAAGCATTTATTATCATTTGCAGAGCAACCTTATGACAGCATCCCAAATTTCAGTGCTGCTGATGCTTTGCGGCTTACAGGAATAGGGAGAAATGAATTCATTGATATCATGAACAAGTGCAGATCTAAGGTAGTGGATAGGTTTGCTTTTATGCTTATAGATATTTATGTATATGCACACACAACATTAATTTGCATCATAAGGATTCACTAACGCACATATGTTTCTAACATGATATAGATGTTATTTGGACTTGACTTACAATATAGGGCTCCTCGGGAGAAATTAATGGAACTTAAAGAAAGATCATTTTTGAAAATGAGGAAGCAGTTTCCTTAAAGCTATTCTGCTCGTTAATGCTTTTTAAGTGGACTAGCAACAACAGCAACAATTGTTATGTTTTAAGCTTCAACCATCTGTTTCACATTTTGCTTCCTCTATAGTAGGAGTCTTTTTGCCTGTCCTTCCATTTTCATTCTTCATAAAGCTTCAATTATAAATTGATTATAAATTGATTGAACTCTTATTAGAGGATCATTTGATTTAGTTGTGCATGATTAGCGCTATCTGATATTAGCTACATCTAGTAATTAAAGCTTTATATATATGTCGTTAAATTTTGATGCTCTTATTCTGGCAAAATATTTATCATTTTCATGGATTTTGCTTTATAAACTCATACTGGCATCCTAATTCCTTTGCCAGTGAGCTTTAGTTCAAATAGTACTTCCTCCCTTTGTAGCAAGATGGAAGGTAACCTCAAAGGGTTGGCTTAAGTGGTAAGGGCCTTGGTCTTTGTGGTAATCCTATGAGGTCTAAGGTTCAAATCCCTTTAGGTTCAAATAATTCTTTGGAGCCAGTGTACTGGCGAAGCCAGAGTATTACCCGATCCGTGTGGAGAGAACACTTTATACGGATTCGAGGTTTTCCTGACAGGGATGGTACACATAGTGGCCTTACCTTGGAGGGGTTCCTTGTCATTAGGGAAAAAAAAAAAAAAAAAAAAGAAAAGAAAAGAAAAGAAAAGAAAAGAAAAGAAAAGAAGAAGAAGCAAGGTGGAGGGTGTGGTCATGGGTTCAAGTCCCACTGAGTGCGTGTGTAAGTTACCAATAAAAAAAATAAAAAAAATCCTTGCCTTCAAATGGACCATACATTTGTATCTTACCTGTTATTTACCTTTTTGGAGCTATCCAGAAAATTATGTGGAAGCTGAACAAGTCAATTGCAAAAGAACTGTTACCGACACAGCCTGTAGATTTCATAATTGAACCATGGTGGGGAGTTTGTCTTGTGAACTTTACTCTAGAAGAATTCAAGGTGAGGTCCTTAATAATCCTTTTTTGTCTTCTTCTTTGAATTCATAGGAGTTTCTACCTAAATAAAAAATTTCAGAGGGAGTTTGGTCACAGAAATCTGTATTTATGTGTTTTCTGGTGAAGCTCTTGGTGATTAATTTCAACTTACCAACTTTCCCTCCTGTTTACAGAAACTCTCAGAAGAAGAAACGGCAACCATTGATAAAGTCTGTAAGGAGGAAGGAAATTCATTTATTTTGTTCGATCCTGACATTGTAAAGGGTCTCTATAAACGGGGTTTGACCTACTTCGATGTCCCCGTTTATCCTGATGACCGTTTTAAAGGTAAGTTGCATATTTTTAGAGTTTATATTTGCTTATGTTTTTGTTAAAGGAATTGATTTCATTAGTTTTTTTTATTTATTATTATTATTTTTTATTTTTATATCTTAAGTTCCATATAATGATCAATTACCTGAAACATAGATTTGTGCCTAAAATCATTGACAAATTGTTTCTTCTTCTTCTTCTCTCTCTCTCTAAACTCACTTTGATTTTGCTCTTATTGTTTCTGTCATCCATCCAATGCACCAATGAATTATAAATTTTTCTTTAAATTATTTTGTAATTCTGGAACGTTAGCTTCATGTTGGCACGAAGAATTTCATTGTTGTGTCATATATTGTAATAAACTTGTCATCCGTACACATGCCCTGTCCTTCCCCCAGAGAATATTAAAGAGAAAAAAGAAATTTTCAAAGCATTTCGGTGTACAAGTTAGAAATTATGTTTTTATTTTTTATTTTTGGCTTTGAAGCCTTTTTTTTTTTTTGATAAGTAATGTCAATTTATTAATAAAGCGTAGAGGGGTCCAACCCTAATACACATGAAGTATACAAGAGTGCCCCTAATTCATAGGATGCATAGTTTTGTGGACTTTTGGTGAAGTTGGCTGTGAGCCTTACGGGTAAATTATGTATTTTGATGTCTATCTTAGCTAAGTAATTAAAATTTATACCTGGAACTACTATAGTGGATCCTTTTGCTTTGCTTTATGGCAAATTTTCCTTTGAATACTAAACATTATAATAGGATAACAAATACTTTTCTATCGTTTTGTACTTCGGCTGTAAGCTGAGACAGGAAAGTGGGTCAAATTTTCTTTTGCTACACTTCTGTGAAATCTGTGTTAAGTGGAGGTGAAATTATTAAATATGTTTAAGTCCACAATGTTAATGTTCATGGCTGTTCAGTTTCCAGGCTTGAAGGGTTTGTTTCCAACAGGGAGCAGTCCTATGAAGATCCTATTGAGGAGTAAGGCTGTTATCCTATTACGTAGATAAATGTTTTTTGCAACTGGTTTAATTAAGATCCTAACACTTGTGTAATTTATCATTCAGGTTACTGTATGCAGTTTTTGTTGTTTCAAGTGAGAATGCGACTGTTGCTGAATTGGCAGCAACGCTACAGGCTGACCTTTTGCAGCTGCAGGCTGCTGCATCTTTTGCATGTCGATTGGGATGGGCAGTAAAAGTAATTGATCCAGCATCAATTCTTCAAGATGCAAGCATACCTGGCTCTCCTAGAACCACTCTTAGTGATGAAGATGCTTCTCGTGCTATTCTAAGCTCAGCAAACATGTTCATTGATGGTGATGCTGCTCAACAAGGAGATGTTTCAGGGACAGAAAACTACGGGCCCAGTTCTTCCCATACTCGTGTTGCTTTTGTAGTTGATGCTAATATAACATCCTATCTTATGATGGGGTCTGTTTCACCAGGTTTGTTCATTCTTCTTCTGCTCTTTAATTTTTTCTTCATGCCAATGTGAAGTTCTTTTGTATTGTAATCTTTTTTTTTTTTTTTTTTTTTTGTAAGTAATCTTGAATGTGCCCTTTATGGTGCTTTTACCCTGAATGTTATCTGCCAAACAGAATAAGGTTGACAAACTAGCCCCGTTGTCAGAATGGGAACCTCTGGTAACAATGATATTTGAGGGTCTAGAAATAGAATGGGTATTCTACCAGTTTCTTTACATGAGCAAGGCCATATTGAATGGCTATTCTTCCATTTCCATTAGGTGCTCTAAAGTAGCAAATTTGAAACTTCTGATGTGTCTTCTTTATGTGATAGTTTCCAATATGTCTTTCATTAGTGATCTTATCTCTAGGTTGGACCTACTTCAATAATCTTCCTAAACTTTAGTCATCTGATTGAGGCAAGAGCAAATTTTCATTTCAAAAGGGTGGAAGCATAGTGCTCCTCTTACACTTCTTTTTCCCTCCCTTTGATGTCGGACTGTACTTAGAGTGAAGAGGTAAGCAGCCTTCTCCAGAACTCAAATATGGTCCTGCTTTATGCTGGAGAATACTTTCCAGGAACTCAACTAATCCTTGATAGGGCGCTCAGAGAAAAAAAGAAAATCCTTATTGATAGGGCAATAAGACCACTTCAAGTTTATTAGAGAAGAAAGCCAGTTTGGATTTGGAATGGAACTGGACTGGCATGGGAGATTGAATAGTGTTAGAATAAACTTCTCTAATCCTCGAGGCCTTCTGTTATTTTGTGGAATAGAGGGGGCATTTTGTAATATGGAAATTTAAGGAAGACTAGATGCTTAATCAGCAGCTTGTTTATAGAGCAGGTTACTTAGCCATTGAGTGCTCCACCAATGGAGCAGTCTGGTTTAGCTTACTTCAAAATGAAGTACTTCAGGATTAAATATCCTCCTTAGTGTGTCTGTATAAATGGCCGTAACTTATTATTTTGGTTATAAGTACGGCCAGACTGGTCTTTTGGTGTGTAATGCATCTCTCTTGCATGTGATACTAAAGAAACTCAATTTTCCCTATTTTATTCTCTCTTTTTACTTATGGCCTACTGTCTTCAAACCTTTTGTCAGATTTTCGCAGCCATAGAACATACTAGTTTTCCCAGCCTAAACAGCTAATCTTACTCAGATTTGCATTAGATCTGTTAGTTTCCCATACACCATACTCAGAATCCTTAAAAAGTCTTAGTTACTTGGTACTCAACTGTAAGATCCTGCATTGCTCATGCTGCCTATCGACTTAAATTTTTAGACATTTAGAAGCACTCAGCTTACAGTCTATGATCCTATGCAATTTGAAGCAAAAGTGGCAAATTCAGATGCTGGAAACTTGTCTTCCTTGTAACAGCAAGATTAAATTGTGTTATTAGTGTTTTTGTATTTTATATCTCATGAGAAGGATGCCAGGTTGGACTAGAGTAAATTTTGTTCATGCTTACTAGTTAACCCTGTTCAACTTACTGGTTGTGATTTGTCTTGCTTGAGTGCTATATTTACCCATCTCAACTTCCCCCTCTCTCCATAATATTAAGTGGTGAACTTGTAATATGGCTGCATTTAGTTCTAAGAAGTGCAAAATGCAGCTGGAACAGAGATGAACTCGGTGCGATTCCGCATAGTCACAAGAATTTAAAAAATGTGTATATAATGGATTATAAAATTTATTGTCATATTTCTGTAAGAGAAATGAGCACCTATTCCAACCAATCCAAACTCCATGACAAGGAGGCTTTGGCTGACTGAAATTTGACCTACAATTGATTTGAGGTCTTATAAAGAAACTTAACAGGTTGATTTGCTCACGCTGTCTGATTAATTTCAAGGTTCGGCTCTCTTAGTGATTCAATTTCCACCAAAATATATCATATAGGCAGTAGTGGTACTAACATAGAGAAAAAGTTGAGGCACCTCATGGACATTTAACTCTGCATGTAGAATTTAAACAAATTCTATGACAATAATCATATGCCTTGCTTTTTAATTGTGTTGTCAGGCTTAAAGTCCCATGCTGTAACGCTATATGAAGTGGGAAAGTTGGGTCATGCTAGCATTGCTGATCTTTGCAAGGATCTGAGTACATTAGAGGGAACAAAATTTGAGGGAGAATTGCAGGAATTTGCAAATCATGCGTTCAGCCTCCGTTGTGTTTTGGAATGTCTACAATCTGGAGGAGTTGCTACTGATGTCAAAGCAGAAGAAGTTTGCAATAAGATGGGTATGTATGCTTCAAGCAATGATGAGGCCACTTTGATAGCTGACATCACTTTGACGGACAAACCAGGAAATTCTGATATAAAAGAACCTTGGCTGGATAAAGATGAATCGGCTAGTTCTGGGATGCATCTTGAGGGTTCTGTTTTGACTGAATCTGCTTGTGGAAGTAATGGTGATGAAATATTTTCTGCTATTTCATCAGAAGACAAGAATTGCTCAAGCGACGTATCTGAATCAGATTCAAATTTGCAGAATGATGAGAAACCGATTCTGGTTGAAGGGTCAAACACTGGAAGAGATCCATTGAGGAGGAGAAAAAAATATCGTGTGGATATTCTGCGCTGTGAAAGCTTGGCTTCTCTTGCACCAGCTACTTTAGACAGGTTGTTTCATCGTGACTATGACATTGTTGTGTCCATGGTTCCTCTTCCTCCCTCATCAATTCTTCCTGGACCAACCGGTCCCATAAATTTTGGTCCTCCCTCTTATTCATCAATGACACCATGGATGAAATTGGTACTATATTCAACCGTGGCAAGTGGGCCTCTATCAGTTGTTCTCATGAAAGGACAATGTCTCCGCTTGCTTCCTGCACCATTGGCTGGTTGTGAGAAAGCGCTTATATGGTCTTGGGATGGTTCTACCATTGGAGGACTGGGAGGGAAGTTTGAAGGAAGTTTAGTCAAAGGAAGTATACTTTTACATTGTTTAAATTCACTTCTTAAATACTCAGCTGTGCTAGTGCAGCCTCTCAGCAGGTATGATCTTGATAAATCTGGAAGAATCATGACTATGGACATTCCGTTGCCTATAAAGAATTCTGATGGTTCAATTGCTCGTATAGGGAAGGAATTGGGACTGTGTGAAGAGGAAAGTTTGAAACTTAACTCTCTGTTAACTGATTTGGCAAACAAGATAGAGTTGTGGACAGTTGGTTACATTCGCCTATTAAAACTTTTTAAAGAAAGAGAATCAGACCGCTTTTCTGCTGATGATGAAAAGTATGAATGGGTCCCATTGAGTGTAGAATTTGGGATGCCACTTTTTAGTCCAAAATTGTGTAACAACATATGTAAAAGGGTGGTATCATCGCAATTACTTCAAACAGATTCACTTAGTGAGCATCATGAAGCAATGCAAAGTTTGAGAAAAAAGTTACGTGATGTTTGTGCAGAGTACCAAGCATTAGGTCCTGCTGCAAAACTTCTTTACCAGAAAGAGCAATCAAAGGACTCATCTCGGCAACTCATGAACTATGCCAGTGGAAGATGGAATCCGCTTGTTGACCCTTCTTCTCCCATTTCTGGAGCCTTGAGTGGGCATCAGAGACTAAAACTTGCTAATCGGCATCGTTGCCGGACTGAAGTTTTGAGCTTTGATGGTAGCATTCTTAGGTATGTATCAATCAGTACATTGTAAAATATTCATGCAGCTGATTTACTCTTTGAGGCGTTGTATATCATTAGTCTCCATACCAGGGTTTGCTTATATTTCTTATTTTCCAAGACTTTTTAACATAGAATTTTTGGTATATACATTCTTACAACTAACATTTTTAAAGTGGTCACTTAAATTCTCAGCAAGCCTCAAGGAGGTTGTTTTTCAATAAAACTTTTCTATGATTAGATCCTTTCTTGTGATTATTTGCCGATGATATTTACGTGGCGTTTGGTTAGGGGAATCTAACATTCCTCCAGGCATCTACATTCCCAGGAATGTGATGCCTGGGAATCTGGATTCCCGAGAATGTGGCTAAACCCATATTTGGAAATGATTAGGAATTTGATATGAATCTCGAGAATATGAGATTCCCATGTTTAATTTGCTCCTTGGCATCGTGTAGAAATTATTTATGCTTTCCAAAATATCTTCATGTTTCTTTCTTCAAGTGCATAAGGTTGTTTGATACAAAAGTACTTATTTATTTTTATTTTTTTAAAAAAATGACAGGGAAGAAAAACTATATAGAAACCGTGTTTTTTCTTTCATTTTCCAATATATTAATGGTCTATATTGTTTGATTTATTCTTTATTTTTCATTTATAACCAAATAAACCCTGTTCATTTCCCTTTTTTTGTGGAATAAAATAGTTCCTCACTTTAATATATAGTATATGATTTGTTTTCTTTATTTTTCATCTATAACATAAAAAAAAAACCCTGTTTATTTCAATTTTTTTTTGTGGAATAAAAAAGTTCCCCACTTTTGTATACAAATTTTGATTTGTTCTCTATATATTTTTTATTTTTATTTTTAATCAATAACCAAATAAAACCTGTTCATTTTCATTTTTGTGGAATAAATCTTCACTTTTATATAGAATTTTTTATTTTTTACTGTTACTTCTCATCTATAACCAAATAAAAACTTGTTCATTTCAATTTTTTTTTTGGAATAAAAAAATAGTTCCGCCTTTTACATATAGATTTTACAAATGGTCACAATCAAACTCAAAAAAAGTAGCATTAAAAAAACAACCATAACAAAATTCTTACGTAGTCTAACTTTTCTTGTATAACTGTAACAATATCCAATTAAAAAGAAAGAAAAAACCGAATAGTAGCATCAAAAAGTTAAAAAAGTTTTTGTAAGGTTTGGGTATTGAGAAGGCTATAATGTTTAGTGCATGCACGAGGTGTTTGCCGCGGATTATTAATAATAACTATGGACATTTTTGTCATTTATAGAAAAAAAAAAAAAAAAAAAAAAACTTCCCCAAGGCCAAGGGAATGTGGATTCCGATCTCTTTAGAAGGGAATCCACATTCTTAGCAAAAGACAGTTAGGGGGGAATCCAGATTCCCTTTAGTAAAATGAAACCAAACGGAGTAATCTTTTAGGATTCTCAGAAATCTTAAAAGATTACCCCCATCCAAATGCCACATTAATGTGGATAGATTCACAAGCAATCAAGATTTTAAAGTGTATGATATGGTGATGGAGGCAGTATATCGTGTGCAGTTATGGTAGTTGATAAAGCAGTCATATATGATTTCTTGCTAAATATTTGACTAAGATGCCATTGAAGAGGACCTTCTTTGGATTGTAAAGCTTGCGCGTCCAAAGAACGAAGGTAGGAGGGAGGTGTTGAATTTAAATAGCTCTATTAACTATGGTGATGCAAGCATGTCTTCTCGGCGAGGGAAAGGCAAGGCTCACGTGCTGTAGTGTGTATGCTTAATGTGTGTTTTGGGTTTGAGGGTCTTAGGGTTGAGGGTTTTAAAATATTTGACTAAGATTGAAAACTTCTTGCACATCTTATTTAGGTTTTCCCGATGGAAGTGTTTAAGGATCAACTTGCTGGACACTTAGCTTGATCTTGATAGAATATCATCACTTTTTAGGAAGAAGGGTATTTATTTATGGGGATGAGAATGAGACACATCATAGTGATGGATTGATGTTGTATGTGTAAGATGAGTGGAGAAACCATTGATCATCTTTTGCTACACTACGAAGTGGCCAAAGACTCGTGGGTATCGATCTTCTGTCTTTTTGGGATAGAGTGGGTCATGCCCAATAGGTGGGTGGAGTTGTTGGCTTGTTGGAGAGGTCAGTTTGGAAGCTACTGCAGTATAGAAGTTTGAAAGATGGTTCCTTTGTGCTTAATGTGGTATATTTGGAAAGAACGCGATGCTCAAAACTTCAAAAATTGTTAGAGGACGGTGTTAAGAGTTAAAAGCCATTATGTTCAAATCTGTTTATCTTTGGATGACTGCTTACAACAGTTCTCGCTGTTCTAATTTCCTAGAATTTCTAGATTTGTGTTTTTCATCTTCTTAATTGGGTGTTTCTTTTGTATACTTCCCGTGTACTTGGGTTGCACCCAATTGCGCGTTTTTTTTATAAGATTGAATTACTTCCATTTTTTTTGGGGGAAATGTGATGCTGATTAAAATTACCTTTCCAATTGTTGCTATCTTTTAATTTAGATATCATGGTTTTATGATTCAAACCTGAGAAAGAATTCGTTAGGAAGATGTATGACAAACCCAGAAATATCAATTATTTAGGTGGCAGGGAATCTGATCAAGCTTGGTGGTTGCTGCTGTGGATTGTTGTTGTTGTCATTTATTTTGCATGTTTTTCAGCTTGATGTAGTGCTGGTTAGGAATGATAAATGGAGGTCAACAATAGAATTTTAAAATAATTGACTGTTAATTATGGTCATATAAGATCCTATCAAGCAGCAAAACAGCCATCTGGAGAAGCATTAGAGTGATCCTAGAGGATTCGTGAGACTTGTCTTAATCTGGCGAGAAAGAGCAAAGTCATTTATTGGGACATGGCTTTTTGGAACAGTCATGAAGCATTCTTTATGTGAGGAAGAACAAAGTCATTTATTGGGACATAGCTTTTTGGAACACAGTCATGAAGCATTCTTTATTTTTTTTCTTTTTAACAGAAAAGAGGGTTATTTCTTGGTATTCTTTTTTGCTATTCTGATTTTATTTGAGAATCTTCTGAATATAATTAATGAATGTTACTTGCAGATCATATGCGCTAACTCCTGTCTATGAGGCTGTGACAAGGCCCATTGAAGAAGCCCCTCCTGCGAGTTCAGTAAAAGTTGAACCAGATGAAGCGAATAGCAGAGAAGTAATCCTTCCTGGTGTTAATCTTCTTTTTGACGGTTCTGAGTTGCACCCCTTCGATATAGGTGCCTGTATGCAGGCTCGTCAACCTGTCTCCTTAATAGCAGAGGCTGCCGTGGCCTCTGCATATGCTCCTCCAAAATAGGGCTTCTTATGCTGCAATCTTGCTCTGGTAATTAGAAGAATTTGTTCCAATGCTAGCAATTAGCGATTATCATGTCCATGGTCATTGAGTACAGGCTTCCACCAGGGTCCAAGGTAAAGATTGAGACTACTTCTGTTATGTCATCTACAAGTTGAATGCCATTTATTCATTTGCTAGGATGTATATTTAGTTCTTTTAAGCACTCGTCCTCTATGAACTGTTTGATGTAGCTACCAGCCTGCCACACAATTTACTTCAATGGCCTCAAATCTGATAATTCTTCAACTGCCTTTCTGATGTAGGACATATTAGGGACAACCTGTCTACTTTAGCTTGTGCTGGGGTTTAGGATGGCAGAAATTATGCTTTTAGGGTTTATTACGGTGAGGAAAATGTTTTAGGAATTGTGGGATGTTTTACTTATTAAAAAAAAAAAAGGAATTGTGGGATGTTTATGTTTAATAACGTTGGATTTAATTGCAAGAAGGCTGCAAAAGTGAAAAATTGGTTGCAGAAATTTACTGGCAGCGGCTGTTGAAGGGCTTTGGTTGGATTTGATGGACTATTTGGTAGGAAAAATATGTGGGGTGATTTAGGCTTGCAAAATAGAGAAAAAGAAGAAAAGAGAAAAGTTGGTGCCTGTTCAAGGGCTGCAAACAGTACTAGTGTGCAGTGAAGAAGAAGAAGAAGAAGAAAAAAGAGAAAGAACACACTTGGCCTCAACACTCAAAAATCAATATTCCACTATCGAAGCCTTTGAAATTATGAGTATATTTAAGCATATTTATAAAACTCTATGCCTCTTAATTTATTAGAATTGAGAGTCCTAATTTGACTAGTAAAATGAAGAAACCAATAAAATACTAATTAGGACTTCAAGAAAACAAACACAAGAATCTTAGAAACTCCTAGAAAGTTCTAGACTGAAGTTAATTACCAAAATACCTTAGCTTGTAGGAATTACAAAAAAATACAGATCTGCCCCTGATTGCAAAACTAATTATAGCTCATGAAATAAAATCCCAAATTAAGAACTGTTTTAACCCTAGACTCCTATCTATGGCCTGGCCTTCTTAACCATATAAAATTTGATCCATATGATCTTGCATGTGAGCCACAAATTAAATCTTGGAATTAATGAGGTTGCGAAGTAAAAGAAAATCAATCTTCCATGGCAGCATCACTCTCCCTTGTTGGAGAAAACTCAACATCAAGTTTTGTAACGTTTGAGTATAACAAATTTTTCCTCTTGAAATTGCACCCTGCAATAGTTGATACTTTGAGCCAATGCCATTATTTGTTTGTTGGAAACAGCAACGATGATAGTGGGATGTATTTCTTTTGCTCCTCATCATTAGTTTTATTTGGAATCACACAGTCAATGGCTTGGACTGTCTTGGAAAAGATTTCATCCTTGGTCTGGACTAGTTGACATGCATATCCTGCTCCTTCATAATCTCCCTTGTTTTGTCACTCTTTCTTTAGTCTCTTGAACGTCCTCTTTAGCCTCAATAATTTCTTGCTTATCTTTTGCATCCACCATCTTAACATCATAATCATCTTCTTTGTGTACAATTTCAACTACCGCTTCTTTGACATTAGTATCAAGGAGTTTGCTTTCATGAGAAATAGAAGGAAAAGTAGACTCTGAAGACCATTGGGGCACAAGGGCTGAAGTTGGATCACAGTTTGAAGATCCTCTGTCTTGGCTATGGTGAAATTCTCTGCTATATGGGTATCTAAAGCAGCATTTAATGATGCCAGCCACTCCATAGAGTTTGGCTTTTCCTCCTCAATCAGAAAGCTCTTTGGGACTTTCGCTAATTCTTTGTTCTCTTGCGATAAAAAATTACACGTGCATTCATAATGATCTGTGTTAATTCAGGAAGATACTTGTACTTTGTATGTTCAAGGAGAATTTGGATTCCTTTAGTCAATATGTGCAAATTTGTTTAGTGATGCCACTGAAACTGTGTTCGACTCTATGTGTTAGAATTAGTGCTGACTGGAATGGATTTTTCTCTCTTCCTATCAACTGTCATCTCTAGGATTTTACCCCCATTTGATTCCTTCTACCATCCCATTTTCATCAGGATGCCCTCCCACCAATAAGTAGTAGTCTTTTTGTCTATCTGGTTTTGGCTTATTTATTTTGTTTTTACCAGCTTGGTAACTTTTTCTAAATTAGATTCTGGGTGAATGCAGGTGGCTTTTTCCATTCAACACTTCGCCAAAATCATGGTACTTCAGGTTACTATGTACAGTAGGAGAAAGTTATGGTTTGTCAATAGATCTTTCCGAAATTGGGACATGGTGCCAGTGTTGCTGCTATATGGTTCATTCATTTATAGCTCAATTTTCAATAATAAATTCTCCCTACCTCAAGCTGCATTTAGCTTTTTGATTTGATATTTTATGGTGGTTCACAATTGTAGAGGAAAAAGTTCTGTATGATGCGGTAAAAACTATCAACAGGTCGTGATTATTTTGGAGAAAGCATAGTGTACTTCAAATCGTGGTTGTTTTCCTTTTTTTTTTTTTTTTTTTTTTTTTTTTTTTTTTTTAAGTATCAATATAGGATGGGGAATGCTAGACATCTAAACGCTTTTTTCTAGAATTTGGTTTCAACCTGTGTTACAATCTCATGAGATCTATCATTTTGGGAAATGTGCTACAATCTCATAGGATTGTGATATATTAGGTTTGAACTAAATTCTGAAAAAAAGTGTTGGGATGTCAAGCATTTTTCATCTAGGATTGATCCATTTGATTTCAGACCTGCCTATAATTTATTTTCTTTTGTGGGTGGGAAGAAGAGGGATAGGAGGGGAGATCCTTGGAAGAAATCGGATGATTTTATTCGATAATTAAGTTATGTATATGTACTATGCCCAAAACACCATAAAAATGAAAGGAAAGAATCATTTGTGTTGATCTAGAAAATGAAGCCGAAAGGCATTGGATTTGGTTTAATGTGAAAATTTGACAATTTAACCGTTCAATTTCTTTTGTTAGGTTGATTGTCAGGCGATTTATGATTTCTAGAAAATGAACCCAAAATTTGATTATCTATTCGGTCCACTAGGATTAATAGATATGTTTGGTACATGTTTAAGTTTGAACTCACTAGGAATACTTGAACTGATGGCCTTTGTTGCATGAGTTGCTTGTCCTACCCGATTGTACTACTCCTTGGGATTGCACTATGCCCATTATACTTTAAAATTTTCTTCTTTTTGTTTAGACCAAACGTATAGGCGGGGATTACAAAAGAAGAAAAATGGGAGAAACATGTAAATACTGAAAGTTATAACATGAAAGAGAGAAACTTTTTCGTATTTTTGCAAAACACGGTAAAAGCCAAAAAAGAAAAGAAAAGAAAAAGAAAAATAGTCAACGACATATCATTTGGTTAAACGACGTCTCTATTTTTGCGAATACAAAACATCTTTCTCTTCAAAATAGAAGAATGTTAAAGCTTCTCCTTGTGTTTCTAATGTTCTTATAAAATGGTATAAATGTAATTTTCTTTTGAGATTGCATAGAATCACACGGGCGTCCTCTTATAAAGTCATACGCACGAGGAGTTTACACGTTGAATGCGACTTCTCCGAATCAGCAGCAGCAGCGGCATGGGAACTATCAACTGGATATTTATTTATGTGGCCTTCTGGAAGGAAGTGGGATATTTATCAGAAAAGGTGGAGACACTTGTCGAGGCATGTGAGCAACTTACTCCGACTATTTCGTATCCGTTCACGTGGCAGACATGAAAAGGCATAGACGCTCTCGGAAACCAGAGAGCGTCCAAAAGATTCAACAGTCTCTCTGCGAAGTGGCAAGTATCTTGCACTCGCAGTAGAAGTCCCTCTCTCTCTCTCTCTCTCTCACACACACACACACACACGCAGAAGTCAACATTGAGCTTCGAGAACACACTAGTTTCATAAAAAAAAAACGAGGATCAGAGATGCTCCATCCACTTCTCTGCGATTCCAGCGCTGCTACTAAAGCTTCCATGATTCCTTCAGCTTTGTCTTCAAGTGGCAGTGGTGCTCGTTCTTGCATTGGACCTTCTCCTATCTCCGAAATGGGGTAATCCACTCTAATCTATCTCCTCTGTTTTCTCTCCCCTGTTCTGGAATTCGACAAGTTCTCGATTCAGCTTCTTTTAGCATTTTTGTTTTGTTCATTTGAAGATTTTAAATAATGTAATTTACTGGACTTGTGGTTATATCTTATCAGGTTGAAATTTAGTAATCGAGCAGGCAATGGGCCAGGACTTGTCAGCAAGGCATGTTTGTGTTTCTATGATGTTTATGAATATCATAATTTTCCTTTTCCTCCAAACTCTGCGTATTAATTCAAGGTTTGATTGGGATTTCTTTGCATGGGTTAGAGAGGGGACCCTGTAAAGCATACTACAGCGAATGTTTCTGGTCAGCGTGCTCAAGAGCGTGTACTTGTTGAGGTACTTTCCATTATGCTCATGTGTTTGACCATTGCTTTCTATCACGTTGAGACTTTTAAAATATGTAAATAGTTGGATAATTTGCAATGGTAACTCTCCTAATAAGTATTACAGAGCAGTTAAAACACTAAAGCATTTGAGAAAATCAGTTGAATGATTGAATATTAACCTGTATGGATTTTCATTTTGAAAGTAGCTAGCAAGGCAGGCATTTGAATTTAAAAATTTAAAAATCCATTATAAGTATCATGATATCTCATAAGAACTGCATAAGTTTTGAGAGGTCTTATCAATCATCTAATGATTCTAGTTGCAGAGACTTTCACTGGGCTTTTTTATGAAAAAAATTACAAAGGTAAGCAGTTACGTTTTAGTTATACTGTGATCAAGTAAGTTTTTATGATTCTGTAAGGTTTGATACCTCTTTTAGTTACGAATAATGTAGTCAAACTAAGGTCTTTTTTTTTCCCCCCCCTCATCTTATAATACCTTTTTATTTTATTTTGTGTAAGTTGCTGAAAAGAAATCTTCCTATTTCATTTGAATCGTAGGCTCTTTCGATGTAAAACATTTTTGGTATTTTCTAGTGTTTGGTTGCACTTGGAAAACCTGGTCAACCGAAAAACATTTTCGATCAACTGTAAAACACCCCCTTGTTTTTCACAAAATGTTGTGCTTTTAAGGCGTAATTTTTTTTTTTCATCCATAGCTCCTCTCTTCAAATCCTCTTTCTTGGCGAACACCCACACCACTGCACACTCCAAACACCACTCCCTTTCTCCCCCATCAAAGCCACCCTCACCAATGCAGCCCCAACCGGAGCCACCTTCGCCAGTGTAACCCCTATCTCCATAACCCAACATAGATGCACGCACCCCCCTCTCGGCTGCAACTCGCTTATGCTCTTTCAATGTTGGCAATGCATGAAGCTCGATTACAACCACCTCCAGGGATGCTGAGAAAGAGAGGAAGTATGGTTACATATGCAAGGTTCATATGATTAAATGTTCGATTGAATTTTGAATGCTTTATCGCATAACTAAATGGGTATTTCAGTTGTACTGGATGCTGAGCTTGAGTATTCTTAGTTTTGTGAAGACAAGAAGTCTTTGAGACTATTTAAGCAAGCTTTATTTGGAAATTTGGATGTTAAATATTTTTCACATTTTCAGCACAAGCCAAACAACGGAAAATGTTGAGGAAAACATTTTCAGGGTGATAGCCAAGCACTGGAAAATCAGTAATTTTCCAGGAAAATATTTTCAGCTGAAAATGTTTTACATCAAAACAAACGGGCCCTTAGAGTGTCATTCTGTTTTCATATTGAATTGAATAGACATTTTCTTGCTTAAGGATAAAAATGTTTTTTTTTGGTAAAAATTGTTGTCAATGTCTTCTCTCATGCTTATATCTTTTGGTTTTATGCTGCTAATGTCAGCTGCTATGAACTGCATGTATTTTTGAGAGGTATAAGATCATTGTTTTAAGCCAAAATGGAAATAATCCACTTGTCATTTGTTCACCTTTTGTGATTATAGGAAGAAGCCCCTGAAGTGTCTGAGACCACCCCGTCATTGAAAATTTTCCCAGGTCAGGCATTTCCACTGGGTGTATCAGAAGTAGATAATGGGATCAACTTTGCTATTTTTTCGCAGCATGCAACTGCTGTGACCCTTTGCCTATCACTTCCCGAGAGGTGACATTTCATTTCCTTTTCAATTAAAAGGTTAAGATTCAGTTGTTGGATATACTTTCTACGTACTTTAACGATATTTCGATTACTTATAAAAATAAAATAAAAAATCAGGTGTTAGATAGATTTCAGTGTTAAAAAGAGTTGAATTTGTTTCAGGATTTAAGGTTTAACTATTTTACTCTGCCTAATGCATGCTGCACTTGTAGTAGATATAATTTGTCATTGAGACCTTGTATTTTTCGCATTGAGATTCTTCCAATGAATTCTGTTTCCTTTTGGTTGTTAACTCATTAAACTAAGGAAAGAAAGAGAGTTTGAAGAATAATGACTTAAGATTCTCATATAGAAGGTGTAGATAAGGTCATATACAATTTTTTTGTGACGTGTATATGTGTGTGTGTGGCCTTTTCCATTATGAAGGTTGGGGATCTGGGCTTAAATTACTTGTCTTCTTTGGTATGGTGTCAATAAGGAAGTGACATGGTGATTTTTGGGTCGAACATGAAAGTCTGCCTATGAGCTTATAGTTTGGTGAGCATGAACTTTTTTACTACTTTTAATGTGGTGACCAGATACTCTGCAGGTTTTTAAGAGATCTGAAAGCAGACAAATTTTGATGTAGGTTAAAATGATATAGTAGTGATTTGGGGAAGATGATTGTTGGGAGGACACATATAAAGATGTTCAACCTGTCAGTTTTATTGTGTAAAATGTTGGTTTGTTCAAGACTCTCATAGATATTTCCTCAAGTTGATGTCGTTTGGTCACATTTAATGTTCCTTTTTGTTATTTCCTATATACTGCTTCTGTTATAATAGTACTCGTTGACATGCAATTGATATTTGTCTATTGTTTTGCGTGTGAGATAAGTTTGTTCAAGATGCTACTGAGGTTTATTATTCATCAAAAAAATATGCTACTGAGGTTTATTTTGTGTAGTGCAATTGTGTCTTTTCTTTGGGATGTTGGGGGCATGATTACATCGAAAGAGAAATGCTTTGAAAGTTATGGTATTGTTAGCTATATATTAGTATTGTTTGTAAATGGCAGCTTTTGATTTCTTTATACACTTAGTATAGGATCCCATATTTTTAAGAGAAATGATCTTGATTGATATTATCAGGGGGAAGTTTGGCAGGCTGGATGGTGGAATGATGGAACTGGCTTTGGATCCTCATGTGAATAAAACTGGAGACATTTGGCACATATGTATTGAGGTAGTCTTGCTATTAGGTTGCCTCCAACACTACCTTCCGTTAGTTATCTTGGTTGACATTGATAGCTTTCCTCATCTGTTCCATGTCAACTAGCTGTAAGACACATTACTAAGGATCTCTTAGTGGTTTTCCTCATGGCACTATGGCAGTGGCAGTGTGGCAGTGTGTGCCCCTGCCTAGTCTTCACATGTGCATGTGCACATTGGTATTATTTTGAAACTGGATATCAATGCCCATGCAACATTGTTTTGATGTAATTGCAGTTATGTTAGTACCTATCAATGCCCACTTCAAGCTAATGCATTCTCTGCATCATTATTGAATTCTTACACCAGTTGTTGTGTGCATGTCTCTGTGTGTTTCATTCCATGTTGGGCTGTTTAGGAAGCAGAGAATGTTGGTCTTCTCTTATAACCAGCCTATATGTGGACGTCACTATGATTCCAAAAGATGACTTGAATATTGTATTGTCTTCAAGTAAAAGTTACTTGTGAAAACTAGTAGAGAATGAGTAGCTGCTTTCGGTCGACGTATTAATTAGTATTTGGGAGATTTCACATAAAAAATGATGTAAAGTTTATGATGCCTAAACTCTGAAAAAGATATTGCTGGTCCTGAAGATTTTCTATCCGTTGTTTGGTATGCTTTGACAGTGAAAAACCTAAATGGTTGATCATATGACGTGATTATGAAGCATGTCTACTTTTATTTACGGTATGAATTTTGGTTCACTGATTGCTGAAGCACTGCTTATCTCTAGGCCCATCAAATAGTAATGAAATGGATTTTCCACTTGTGCGAAAGATATATTAAGAGAACATATTTCTTAGATGTTTTTTTGGTAATTCATATAATTATCACATTATTCAAAATTACTTCTCTGCAGGATTTGCCTCGGAGCAATGTTCTCTATGGTTATCGCATAGACGGTCCTCGAGGTTGGCATCAAGGGCATCGATTTGACAGCAGCATTGTGCTTTTAGATCCATATGCAAAGCTAGTTGAGGGTCGCCGATATTTTGGAGATGCTAGCAACAAATTTTCTAGATTTCTTGGAAGTTATGATTTTGATAGCTTGCCCTTTTACTGGGGAGAGAACTATGAGCTTCCAAATATACATGAGGTGATAAAGCTACTTATATGCCTGTTGAGCCATGCAAGGCCTATGTTTTTATCTTGAAAAATTGTCCTATCATATGGAAATATTTGTCTCCCTCACCTGTTAAAAATTATGGTTTGATGAAATCTGATAACGAAATGCATTCATTTTCTTTTTGAAGCTTTACTATTACTGTGGCTGCGGTAAAGGATTTTTCACTGGCTTTAAGTTGACAATTTCACCATTTTCTTTTGTGTTTAAGTTGGTATATTCTTTTACATCTGAACCTTTATTACATTTTCTGCTGTCTTTGCAGAAAGATCTTGTTATATATGAAATGAATGTTCGTGCATATACAATTGATGAATCTAGTGGGCTGGATCCAAAGATACGTGGGAGCTACCTTGGTGTGATAGAGAAGGTAATGGTATATCATTATAATTGAATGCCATAAGTGTGACTTTCCATTTTTCAAAATAACATTGAAAATATGATATTCAACAAGTAACCTAATGTAGCATCAACACAAGCATGAGTGTGGGTGTCCATCATGGACCTGAGATCTTCTAAACAATGACCAAGCTTACATTATGGCTATCTCTGGGAATTGGAATCATGGTATTACGTTCATTAGTAATGGACAAAGTATAGAAGTTCCAGTTACTTCACAACCTCATATGGAAGGACATCAGGCTTCAATTTTATTCTCAGCTAAAAGAAGGGGGTTTGGTTTGTTTTTTGTTTGTTAGGGGAGAGGACAAGGATGAGGAGTTAATTAGAAGAAAGATATACTTGGTACAGGTAATGCAGTAAGAGGGGGGGCCTATACAAAACTGAGCTTCAAGTTTAGGTGCGGGCATTGTGGTCTCCCAAAACCTAGATGAATAGGAGCCTTTCATTTCCAAGAAATATTTAAACTAAAAATTAGTCCAATTCTGTGGAACTGTGGATATTTATACATCCAAATGCCAACCCTAGGTTTTTCACTTTGAAATAGCATAGGACCAAAACTTCAAATAAGCCCAAAATACTAAGCTTATAATTAACATCTCTAGCGATAAGTAAAATCCCTAGATGCAGGCCATGGAAAAATTTCCTGAACAGCTTTTCACAGAACTCTGATGAGACTGGAAATAGTGAGATATATCTGGTTAGCTTAAATGGTATTAGGCTACACAGGAGTTGGAGGGGAGGAATTGTAATGTAGGTGAATTTAGTGCCTTTTTACACTGGTGAAGAGTGGACCTTTTGGAAAAGGAAAAGCAAGAAAAATTAATGATAATGTATACTAGATCCAACACTGTTGGTGTTTCCAGTAAACCTTTTACAATATAATATAATTCCTTCAGTGTGGTATTGTACTATCAAGAGTGCTTAGTAAAAGGTATCGTGGCTATCATTTACAGCATGCGCTCTATGGATATTTAACTGCTGTTTGGGTCAAAAATACCTCTTTGCTTATTTCAAGGTTTTATTCCGCCTAAGGTGCAAATTGCATTTATTTAATGCAGCGATAAAACCTTTTTCAAAACCCTTAGATAGACAAAGTTTGATGTCTTGGGCAGGTAATGATTGGTTTAATAAATTTATACATTGTCTGTAGGAGCTGTTGTTTTGTTAGGTCTTTTGCCATCTTGCAAACTACTCTTTTTAATGGCTAATTTCCTTATTTGTGGTAGCAACCATGGCTGCATAAATCATATATTGATTAAGACACTTCAATTATGATCTAATGAGTCTGGAGTTATATCATCTTTTGTAAGTATGGTATGTAAAGATCAATCTTTGTTTGAACATTTGATATATCACGTTTTTATGACGTTTTCCTTTCTCATTTAAATTTAAAGATCCCACATCTTCTAGAGCTTGGTATCAATGCCGTGGAGTTGCTGCCTGTCTTTGAATTTGATGAGTTCGAGTTTCAGAGGTTCCCAAATCCTAGAGATCACATGGTAAATTAAAATATTTCGCTTCAAGTTCTATATGCTATAAGATTTGTACGTCTATGATATCAATATATTCATGTTGTTATACTTATAAAAAAAAAATATATTCATGTTGTTGCATATGGAAGAAAGGATAACTTATCTCAATATTACTATGTTTATATTCTTGCCTAAGCCTTCAAAAACTCTTCTTTTTGTAAGGATTTTGGTATATTTTGATTTTGGACTGTAGTTCCATTATTGTTTGGATCAGTGAAGTCGTGGAATTTTATGTACTCTCATTTTTACAGAATTGGTTTTCTGAATGTTTCAATGCCAAGCTAAACACGAGCAATTTTATCTGTTTGCATAGACACCATTTATACATTTTTTGATGCGTGAAAGTATATGTATCTGTTTGCTTGTTTCTATATCTCTGTACATCTTTATGTTTCTGAATTTGAATATCCTAATTTGTGTGTGAAATTTATATTGCTTTAATGCTTTGTATGTTGAATGTATGCTTTATCACTGAGTAGTATATATCAAATGGAATGCCCTAGTTTGATATTATTATTTATTGTTTAGATGATTTGACTTTGGAATCAGCACATATCTGCAATATTTTAAATCATAGAGATGATATAACAAGGGGTGTAAATCCCTTTGGGGCGGAATCTCATTTCCTCAACCAAACTAAAACATGTGGGGGTTGTATATCAAACCACACTAACACTGATAGGTATCAGACATTGGTCGGTTAGCTTTATTGGTTGGGCCGAATTTTGGTTTTATACAACCCATCCCACAACCTTCTCCAACATAAACCTTAGCAAAGCACAATCCACACCATCCTCGCCCCCAAAGCTCTTCCTAAAAAAAATTAATGAAAAATAGCGACAAAATTAGTCTAGCAACAACAAGACCATGAGTGCCCAAACACAAGAAGACGAGCCCAAGGATGAGCAAGCGAACCGGTTATTCTAGTCCCAATCTCCATCAATACCAAATAAGAGCATTCCTAATAGCCTTATCAAATTTTACTAGCCAAAATAGCTAAAAATCACTTTTCTCTATTTTGGTGAGCCACTTTTTAAAGCACTCCTAGCAGCCTCACTATTTTAATTACTCATTATCACTATATCATTTAAATAAAACTTTTTTCAGATTTCTTTATTCTTTTTCTATTTAATCTTTTTTGAATGTTTGTCTTTTCTTAACGGTCATATTTTTGAATATGTTTTATTCTAACGGTCATATTTTTAAAAATTTGTCTTTTCCTAACAGTCATACTTATGAATATTTGTCTTATCCTAATAGTCATATTTTTGAAAATTTGTCTTTTCCTAACGGGGTTGTGCTGAGACTGATTTGTGTGAGAACAAAAGGAGAAAAAAAAAAAAGAAATGACAATTTTTATAGTTCTTTAATGATTTGGTGAGTGAATAGTGCTTAACAAAATTGGTGAGTACTGTTCTATAACACCCTGGTCCCATATTGGGAAGATGAGTATCCCACATAGAGTGGATGGTTTATAAAGATAGTTATTAGTGCGAAGTCCCACATTGCCTAGTTACTAGGTGAAACTAGGTTTTATAAGGGATTCTAGAGAAGCTTCAAATTGACTAATCCTTTTGGGGTGATAGCGCAGATCTGGCTAGCGCTTTTTTTTGGACCATTACAAATGGTATCAGAGTCACCCAGTACACCAGGCCATGTGGTATTGGAGCGCTGCATGACGTGGCCCTGACGAGGACGTCAAGACTTTAAAATGGGGAGTACCCCAGTCTCATATTGAAAAAATGAGTAGCCTACATAGAGTTGGTGGTTTAGAAAGATAGTCATTAGTGCTAAGTCCCACATTGCCTAGTTACTAAGTGAAACTGAGTTTTATAAGGAATTCTAGGAAAGCTTCAAATTGACTAGTCCTTTTGGGGTGATAGCACAGATCTGGCTAGCGCTTTTCCCTGGTTTTAAAGCATTCCTAGTAGCCTCATCAAATTTTATTCACCAAAATAGCTAAAAATCACTTTTCTCTATTCTGATGAGCCACTTTTTTAAAGTTCCCCCAGCAGCCTCACAATTTTGGTTAAAGTGTTGTGATTCGTGTGAGAGAAGAGAAACAAAAGAAAAAAGAAAAAAGAGAAATGATAATTTTTTTTTTATAGTTTTTTAATAGTTTGGTGAGTGAATAGTACCCATCAAAATTTGTGAGTATTTTCACTCACCAAAACTTTTTGGTAAAAGTGGTGAGGCTGTTGGGAGTGGTTTTTTTAGTATTTTCATCAAATTGGCTTACCAAAAAGCTATTTTGGTGAGACTACTAGAAATGCTCTAAGGAGGTTGCATTCCAAGAGCAAGAGAAGATCCTGATTGTCGACGTGGATGAGGGTGAGGGCAAGGGAAAGGGATTCTTTGATGATGATGAGGGCCCCACCATTCTCATGGAAGAAGTTGTGGCTATCTAGGGGGAGGAACGGCGTGACTGGTGGAGAATAGTGTTGGCAGACTACTTAGAACGGTGTACAAGCTGTGAGGAGGGTGGCGCCGTGGTGAAAAGAGTGTTGGGAGGAGACATCGAGATGTCCTCAAATTTCCCAGGTCTCGAGAGGATTACTGGCGACTTCGAAACCCTATCTAAAATATTTTGTATTTATAAGGGGTGTCCAACCCTCCTTGGAAGTTGATTTTTTTACCAACCCTGACATGGTCATAATTGAACCGATTTTGGTTGGTGTGGTCAAGCAGGTCAAGTTTTCTTTTGTTTTATATTATCTGTAAACATCGAGTCGGATTGTGGTTGAACAAATAGCAACTATTACTCATCTCTCTTTGGAGGATATATTCATTCCAAATGTAACAAGTTTCTTTGAATTGTTTTACTTATTAAACTTGTAAGAAATTCTTATCATTGTAATTAGAAGATAAATCAAATTGAAATTCAAAGCGATTGTCTTTAGTTAAGACCAGGACAATCTTATTAAAAGGAAAGAAAAGAAGGCAAAGACTGGTTTTGTGACATTGAAATTTAGGAGAGCAGAGAAGTAGAAAAGAATAAAATAAAATAAGCCAATCACACAAAACACCAAGATATACGTGGTTCAATTTGAGAAGCTTACGTCCACGAACGGGGACAATGAGGAAGAAATTTCACTATCAAAAGATGAAGTACAAAATAATGGTGAAGAAAAAATACCATTCAAAAGTAAAATTCCAATACACCCAAATCTCTCTCTCACACAAAAGATAACTTTTTTGACAAAAGAGAAATCTTTCTTTAGTTCTCGAGCGGAAACTGCACAACAAAATTGAAGAATTTCTTCTTCTACCATGAGAAGCTACAAAACTGTGAGAATAAGTGTGTGGCTGCCTTTTTTTTTTGGTGCTTTTTTTTTTTCTTTTTATTCTCTTGGCCAAATAGTATGTCCCTTTATACAGAGTGACAGGCGGTTTTTGATAGGTATGCCTTAAATTCGTGCATGACAAGGATAAGTTAAGCCTAAGAAAACTTAGTCGACTAGGAGAAAGAAATTGACTTGAAAAGAAACACCAGTTGGGGCCTACCGCCTACCTACATGCCTTGATGGTACAAGTCACATCACAAATCTCCATTTTGACTTGAATTACTTTAAGTCACAATGCAAAATCTCTTCATGACGTTTCCTCCAACACCCCTATGGGTAATCATAAGCTATGAAAACCAATCAATGCTTGGACTTGAGAACCGAAATTGGTTTAGTCAACATATCTTCTCAATTTTCTGTCATGACAATTTTCTTCACTGCGATATTGTTGAAGATATGATGCTAATCTAATTTTATTCCCATATATTTTTCATTAATTGTATTTCCATGTTAGTACGATTATGCTTTTCTATATAAATGCATGTAACTATTTCACCGAATCATTAAGGAAAGTAAGATTTTGCCCCTTCTTGCTCCATATTTTCTTTTCTTTCAACTTGGTATCAAAGCATTCGAATTCTAGGAAATAGGAGGCAGTCGGTGGTAATAGAAGAACGCATGCTCAATCAAAGACTTACACTGTCCTTGTGCTGACGCCAGGATGGTAAGAGCTACCGGAGTTGTGCTCAGGGTCTCATGAGCGTTCTCTCTGTGTACTCTGAAGGTGGTCGAAGCACGGTGGTGGCTGGTCTCCTTCGTCTAACCTGAGAACGTGTTGATCGAAAGCTTGGCGCATCGATGTGTAGCTGTAGCTAGTGTTGTTGTGTTTTTGGTTTTTTAATGCTAAAGGGTCAAGAAATGTGCTTTGGGCTATTTTGGCATTTTTAGTGATGATGGTGCGTTTTCTAGTGTCTAACCACGACGATGGTATACACCAAAAAAACGACAAGTTTTTGTCTGGGGTGTAAACAACAGGTCGCGTGGTGGTGGCAAACAACAAGCCATACAACATTGTTCCAAACGGCATGTTGTCTAGTGCTGATGCAAATGAAAAGTCGTTCAACATCATCTAGTGTTTTATACAATAGTAACACTTAAACTTTATTATTAGATTTTTATTGAGATTGACCTCTTGATTTTTCTTTACTTTTACCTGAGTCTCTCTCACTGGATCGACCTCTTAGAGAAATTTTCCGAATAACCCCTTAACCAATAAACTCTCAGCCTGATCATCATTACCTTTTCGATTCAATTTTGTCCTTAACTCCATAGAATTTCAAGTAGACTTATTTCCTAGTAAGATGATATCTCTACCATACAACATTGGATTAATAAAATTACCAATGGAATCCGACAGTGAACAACACAATCAAAGCTTGATCCTCATTATCAATTTAAGATCAGTATTTTTCAAATCTATAATAATTTTATTAAGTTCATCGACATGCTCACAAAGAGGCATACATTTCTGATGTGGTCTTGAGTGTATCGATAATAAAATTACCACTCGCAATAGAACGAATCTTTGTAGGATATCTCTATGTGAGAGTGTCGAACCTCAAAGACGGGTTTGGTTGTTAAGTTACTAAGATTAACTCTAATTTAATTCAGAAAAGATGTTTGATTTTCGAAGTGCAATTGAAACTAAATAAATACGTAAAAGTAAAAGTAAAATAAGTTGAAGAAGATAAAGGTGATTCATTTCAATGTTAACCTCATAATAATGGTAAATTGCATTTAACATGAGAATTTCACCTGCATGAATGATATGACTTGTGTGTGTTTGTCAAGCACCTAACGATGTCGTCAAGAAAATTCTTTTATTAAGAATAAGAATAACCCATATTCAGTTAATACGGATTGTCCACCTAATTATCTTGACGACATCAAATCTTTGGTTAGTACGGATTGTTCCTTTCCCTAGGTATGAGCTATCAAATCTCTTAATTAGCATACTCGTAATCAAGGGATAAATATAACTCATCCTTCGGCAGCATGAATTGTTTTACCTAAATTAAAATAACTAGGGGGTAAGCATGAGCTATCAAACCTTCTTGATTTCGTGTCTATTAAAACCGTTGTAAAACCATCATTCGTATAATCACAGACAATACGAAGGTTCAGTTCAATGAAGATAAACAACTTTCTAAGATAAGATATAAGAGGTTTATCAAAATTGAATATAAACATTAAAGCATAATCTTAAGATTAAACAACCATCCTTCATGTTCATAAAATTCCCTAAAAAAACACACAATTACGCCATTATTACTTGGAAAGGGCTACATCAATACCCTTTGGATGATTTAGCTGCTCATGGAGATGCTGGAAATCACCTTCGTCGAGGAGAAATCCATCGCAAGAGGCTGCTGGAATTTATGCACTTTTCTCCCAAAACCTAGCCCTTAATCATATTGATTTCTATTATGGAACGTGTCTCTCTCTAATGCACATATATAGGGTCTATTTATAGAATACAAGAGCAACCCTAGTTGATTTTGTGGCCTTCTAGAACAGCTAGTCCGAGTAAGAGAAGTAAACTTCTTTCCTTTTTCTGGTTCTGCCGCCTACAAATGCACTCGAGCCCAATTGTTTTTGCACTCAAGCTCAGCGTGTGCTCAAGCTTCTTTGTTTTTGCGCTCGAGCTTAGTTGTGCTGGTGATTCCCTGCGCACAAGCCTTCCTGATGCACTCGAGCTCATTGATGTGCGCTCGAGCCTCACTGATGCACTCTGATGCGCTCAAGCCTTCTTGATGTGCGATTGAGCGTTTTTCCTTGCAGATTGCTGGATTTGCTTTTGCTGGACTTAAAGCTTTAAGACTAAAGGATTTCTTGTGTTTTTCCCTTAGATTCCCGAGAATGCGTAAGGGGTTAACATATGCTAGTTAAGAGGCTTGAATGTGCAACATTCAATACTTATCAATTTCTTTATATATATATATATTTCTTTCAAATATAATCGCGTGGTGATGGATTTCTTTATATACATACTTTCTAGCTTTTTCGAAGGACAAGCGATAGTTTCTTCATTAGCGACTTCTTTTAGAACCTCATCAGAAAGAGACAACAAAATTGCACTGCAGTTTTTTTTTTTCTTTTCCAAGTTCTACAATTTCTTCCTTTGATGATGTTGACGGCGTTGTGCCGTCCAAAATCTTTACCAAGCCTTGTTGTCGCAACAAAGCATTCCTCTTGATGCCAAAGACTGAAATATTTTGACCATCAAACTTCTCTCCTTCGAATTTTACAATAGTCATCTTGCAAAAAGGATTCAAGCTCCGATACCAATTTGTTGTGATAAATTGAAATTTAGGATCGCAAAGAAGTAGAAAAGAAAAAAATTCAATCATACAAAACACCGAGGTTTAGGTTGACAAGCCTATGTTCACAAGCGGAGAAAAAAACCACTCAAAACCATAGCCTCAATACACTCAAATCTCACTCTCACTCAAAAGATAACTTTTTAACAAAAGACAAATCTTTCTCTAGTTCTCTTGAGTGGCAACTATACTACAAAATTGAAGAACTTCTACCATGCGATGCTACAAAACTATTAGAGCAAGTGTGTGGCTGCCTCTTTTTGTGAGCGTTTGGTTTTTTGGGCTCTCTTGACTGAATAGTATGTTCCTTTATATAGAGTGACAGACGGTTTCTAATAGGTACTTAAAGCACTTAAATTCGTGCATGGCAATGAGAAGTTAAGCTCAAGAAAACTTAACAGCAAGGAGAAAGAAATTGACTTGAAAAGAAACACCTGCTGGGGCCTACATGACTTGATGGTACAAGTCAAATCACAAAGATATTAACATGGAATGCAATTCGAGTGAAAAGTCCTCTTGTTGACTGGCGGAGGGTAATCTGGTTCCCATTAGCCATACCCAAGCATTCCTTCATCATGTGGTTGGCAATTAAAAATTGCCTAAACAATGGTTAATCGATTAATCAAGTGGGACTATAAAGGGGCTGTTGTGTGTTTGTTTTGTAGGAGTGAAATGGTGTCTAGAGAGCATATTTGGGAAATCAGAACTAGAATTTTGGGGAAGGGGAGATTTAAAAGGAGCTCTGAGAATGTTGACAGAGTCGAGCATCAAAGAAGAGCTGTTGTTGTAGGGTCTGTTGTTAGCTGTATCTTTGATGTTTGATGGTTCTGCAGATCCTGCTGTTTTTTTTTTTTCGTTGTTGTTTCTGATACCGGATTGCAGTATCAGGTGTTTCAGTTTTTCTTACTGAAGTGTTGTAATGTGTTGTTTTGGTAATGGAGTATTCATTCATAAAAAATAAAAATAAAAAATAAAATAAAATTTCAACTACCTAGAGAGAAAAAAAAAAAAGGCGGCTTTATGAAGTCACATTAGCTTCAGAGAAGATAAGCAAATAATCTGCAAAGATTAAATGCGTCAGCTTCAGTTTTGAGCATCAGTAGTGAAATCCCTGTTATTCATCAAACTAGAGAAAACTTCCACAGCAAGAACAAATAAGTAAGGAGACAATGGGTCCCCTTGCCTCAACCCCTTCCTCCCTTCGAAATAGCCAGCCAAAGACCCATTCAAAGAGATAGATAACCTAGGAGATGTGACACACTCCCTGATCCATCCAAGATATTTTGCAGGGAACCCAAAACAGGCAAGAGAATGAATAAAAAACTCCCAATTAATAGAATCATATGCCTTCATGTGGTCTACTTTCAATGTACATCGAGCCCCCCCCCCCCCCCCCCCCCCCCCCCCCCTTCCCCCTTCGTTTATGGTAGTTCTTCACAATTTCCTGGGCTAACAAAACATTTTCTGAGATAGAGTGACCTGGAACAAAAGCCAACTGGTTTTAGCTGATCAAAGAATCCAAGCAAGGCCACCAATCGGTTGGCTAGGATCTTTGTGATACACTTATAGATCACATTACAACAAGCTATCGGCCTATAATCCTCCATAGAAGCAAGATTCACTTTCTTAGGGACCAAAATAAGAATAGTAGCATTACCTTTCTTCAGTAACTTTCCTGTAGCAAAAAAATGTTTGATGGCAGCAATCACATCTACCCCAACAACATTCCAAGCAGACTTGAAAAACTCCAGCTTCTTATTTTTCATAGCAAACAAGGTACACTTTATCTCCTCCTCCGAAACCACCTTCTGCATACTTTCAGCTTGCTGCACTGTCATCTACAGTTGAAAAACATTTGACAAAGAAGAGAAGAATAATTAACCAATAAACACCATTAAGCATATTTAAGTTGCAAACTATTTCCCAGAAAATGGTTCTGAGTTTTGACCACGAAATTCAAGTCAATGTCCTGTGGAGATGTTGGTGGGTAAAAAGTGGGATGCAACAAAGGGTACTGTTACGTACCTATGTTAGACGTGGCAAAACAAAAGCATGAAGACAGTAGAAGATGCCGAAGCCCTAGCTGAAGAAGACCCAAGTGGCGGCTGATCCGATTATGGGAAGTATGGGGAAAAGTCAGTGCTCCTAAAGCACAACTTTTTGGTAGGAAAAGAGAAGTTCTTCTATGAAAATAATTCCTATTAATAAGGGATTTATATTCCCACTAGAATTAGCAATATTTACATATTGTTCCGTATTTTATATTCAACAATGTAACCCTCTAAGTAGGAGTTTTGAGGAATAAAACGATATGAAGAAAATTATTATTCAACTCTTGTAGTTGTTTGGGAGGCAAAGGTACCTCAAATACCATACTATCACACCATTCACATTCATCATAGGTAAACTCAGAAAAACTGATCCTGCGGCTTTGCTTCTCACCAAATCTATCACCCGTTCCCAAACACAGGCCCGCAACATCTTGGTATCAAAGCCAGGTTTCGACATGTTGAAGCAATGGCTAGATCGCATGGAGGAGGAGTTGTAATTGATGGAGGAATGACTCACTAAACACATCGATGAGATGATGGTTGCCCTTTTCATCAAAGGCTAGGCAGGGCAAGGAGTCCACCCGAACAGAATCTGGTAACTCTTTCCCAAAGGTTGCCAAATTGAACTTTTCATGATACGATGGCTAAGAAGACCCAACTAGGTGGGTATGTCGTGCGGAGCAATTTTTTGAATTCCAGAACACGACGGAGGAAGACAAGATGGCCTTGGCGGCCTACCATCTCGATGGCGAGGCCTAGCTATGGTATCAGTTGTTTAAGGAGAATGCATCATGGGGAAGCATGAAAGAAGGGTTGCATGTGTTGTATGGTCCTACACAATTCGACGATTTTTTTTGAGATCTCACAAAGTTGTGGCAGATAGGGACCGTACGAGTATCAAGGGCAGTACGAGCGTTTGCTGAGCAGGGCTGGCAGACTTTCTGTAACACAGCAGATTGGAGGATTCATAAGTGGGCTAAAGGATAGCATTAGACCGGAAATGCAAGCCTCTCGACCCACCATCCTCACGGCTATAGTAGGCCTCGCAAGACTGTATGAGGCAAGGTTGCAAGCGCAACGAAGATCTCCGAGTTTCTATGAGACAAGGAGAGCCATGGGTCTAGCAAACACCCCACCATTACCTTCCGCAAACTTAGTTCGGAACCGATCACTGGTGGTCCGAAAATTGAACCCAGCCGAGTTGAAGGATTGGAGAGACAGGGATCTCTGTTTCAACTGCGACGATAAATTCTCTCCCAGGCATTGTTGCAAAAAACTCTTTTTAATTGAAGGAATCTATGAGGAAGAAATTGAAGCACCGTGCAATGAAGGGGAACGAGAGGCATGGGATGATGAAGAGTTAGAGGTTCCCAAAATCTCTCTCCACGCAATCTTGGGCGTACAAACCCCACAGATGATGCGCATCTCGGGAATCATTAAGGAGGCTCGGTGGTCATGTTAGCAGACACGGGAAGTACTCACAATTTCTTAAGCACAAAATTAGAGGAACAGTTGGGCCTAGAATTGGGCAAACACACTGCCTTTGAAGTAATGGCGGCTAACAGAGAAAGGCTGTCTAGTCGGGGGAAGTGCTTGGCAGTACTGGTTTGGCTTGAGGGCACCTTGTTTACACTGGAGTTTTTTTCTCATTGATCTCCAAGGGTACGACTCAATCCTTGGGGTGCAATGGTTGAAAACTCTCGGTCTCATCCTTTGGGATTTTTCCTCCCACTATATGAGTTTCACATGGCAAGGGAAGAAGATTACTTTGGTCGGGTTGGCCTCTCCAAAAAACAGGCTATTGGAAGGACCGAAGATGCAAAAAGGAATTACACCGCTGCCTCGAGGGTGTCTTACTCCAGTTTTTTGCGGTTCAATTAGGAGTGGAACAGCAGTGCCCGAGCTTGGATGATCCCGACCTAGAGTAGCTCTTGGAGGTCCCTGGCAATTGCATGCCGGACTCATCTATTTCAAGAACCGGGTCTACCTCAAGGCTGCATCTCCAATTACCGAGGCTATCATCATCGAGTTCCACAACAACACTCAACAACACTCATGAAGGGTATCAAAAGGGACTCCAGCAAATTTGGTCTGTTTTTTATTGGCCGAGAATGAAGCAGCGACTCCGCAATTTTATCAAGATTTGTGATATTTGTCAGCGCCACAAAGCCGAAGCCTCTAGACCAGCCGGGCTGCTGCAGCCCCTGCCCATTCCCAAACGTGTTTGGTCAGATATCTCCATGGATTTCATTGACGGCCTTCCTACTTCCTACAGCCAAACTACTATATTTGTGGTCGTTGACCGTTTTTTCAAATACAGCCACTTTACTTCTCTCAAGCATCCATATACAGCTCCGCAAGTTGCTCAAACCTTCTTTGAGGTAATCTTCCGTTTATATGGAATTCCTTCTTCCATTGTTTGTGACAGGGACCCCGTATTCACTGGGATTTTTTGGCGGGAGCTTTTTCGTTTCCATGGAACAAAGTTTAACTTTAGCTCCGGCTATCACCCTCAAACGGATAGCTAGACTGAGGTCGTGAATCGTACCATTGAAATATACTTGAGGTGCTTTACTAGCTCTAATCCGAAGCAATGGGCCAAGTGGCTGCCTTGGGTAGAATATTGTTACAACACTAGATTTCATTCTGCTACTAAACGTACTCCCCTTGAGATCGTTTATGGTCGCTCTTGACCCTCTCTTTTACCATACATTCCTGGTACCACTCATTACGTTGCTGTAGAAGATGCCTTAGTGGCCCGGGATGAGGTTGTGCGGGAGGTTCTGCAGCAACTGTTGGGTGCCCAGAATCGGATGAAGCAGGTGTATGATAAGGACCATGTAGAATGAGTTTTCTTAGAGGGCGAATGGGTCTACTTAAGGCTCCAGGGGTACCGGCAACATTCTGTTCATAGGCGTAGTAATCATAAACTCGCCCCAAAATTCTATGGTCCTTACTAGGTTATCAAGAAGATTGGTCTCGTCGCCTACCAACTGGCCTTTCCTCCGAAGGCAAGAATTCATGATGTGTTCCATGTCTCGGTTCTCAAGAAATGGGTGGGAGATGGGGTCCTGGTTCAAGACTATCTTCCTCTCATTCCCAGTGACAGCAGACTCATTCCCCAGGCCATCCTTGAGCGTCGTCTCTAGACTCTCCACCAGGGAAATACTAAAGTGTTAGTGCATTGGAAGGACTCTCTTCGGTAGATGCCACTTTGTTAGAACTTATTTTTCATGCCAGCGTTTGCAAAATCTTCCAGACCGTTATTCACATGATATGCTTTCAGAGAATGATGTTCAGCTTTCGAATCCTTAGATTGTCTTTCGATGGTGAGGTCCTTGTGCTGGTGGTCGGTCGAAGCTAAGGAATTCACTTTGTCAGTGGTCGGTGGCTTCACTGGGATCAAGATTTATGAGAAACGTCAAGGAGTGACGAGGTCCATTCTTTTAGGAAAAGACGAGGCTACATGGTTGCTCAAGTTTTTCAAGGATCTAGTAACAGTTCAAGATAGTAGAGTGTTCTGGAACCAATCCATTCCCGGTTTCCCTCGGATTCTTGCGCAACAATGCTCTAATAGGCACGGGTTTTTTCTTATCATAGAAGAATATGAGGGTAGGAGAAGAAGTGGTTCTGTCTTGGTGCCGAAAGGGAGAACTGGTGAAGGTTGGGAGCGCTTTGGGGTGGAGCTTCGTTTAGCTTTCAACCGTCTTCTCACTGGACCTTCAAGCTATTCGAAGCAACCTCGTTCGACAGATAATACACATTCCAAGCCTAAACCTGAGTTGAGGAGGAGTTATGCTGAGGTTCTGAGGTCCTTTTCGCCGAAGGTAGAAGAACATTTCGGTCCTTCCAACCGCCCTCTCGCTAGGGTACCAAGAAGGCTCGCTGATCCTATGTTTGCTGGGGTTATGTTGACATCTTTTGCTGCGGTCAAAGACAGCCAGGAGAAATCTCCGGCAATGGGCCTGTGTGTTTGGGCAAAAGCAACGGCGAAGTCTGCTTCTTTGGGGAAGGATTTTCCGGCGAAGGCTTTTCTGCCGAAGATAGCTTCGGAGTCTCTATTTGCTTCGCCGGGAAGAGTGTCCGGTTCTAGTCTTAGGGGTAGGACGGCTGGTTCTAGCTACCCTATGTTAACCTCTGCAACACATAAGTCACATTTCGGTGAAAGCCTCGATCTTCGCAGCCTCAGAAAGACGTTGGAGAGATTGCATGCGGAAATTGGGCATTGTCTATCGGATTTGTACCTGCTGGAAGATGGGTTGCTGGGTAATGGACCTAAGCCTCCCGGTTCTAACTCCTTACCTAAGACCCAACCTGATTCGCTGGGCCCCAGAGTTCCCAGGCCCATTTCCAAAAAGCACTCGCGAACTCTGAGGCCCAGCGAATCAAAAGGTAAAGCTCCTTCGTCTAGCCCTTGCAAGAGACCCAAGCTTTTTGTCGAGGCCAAGGCTGGTTCTGGTTCCATCCCATTCTCGACTCGCTCTTCCTCGTCGGATGCCGAAGCTTCTTCTTCCGCTGTGCGGGTGGAGACTATAAGTCTAGGTTCTGGTGAATCGACTTCGGCGGTCAAATCAGGTTTTTTGGGTCGGGTCTATCAGCGTCACAACGTAGCATACCCACAATCTACGGCAGTCTGGAGAGTAAAGCAGCGGCAAACTACGTCTGATGCGGGTGCTAGTTGGAGCTGTCCTATGACTCCAGTGTCTGAGGTTGAGTCGGGCGGAGGGGAAGGAGAATCGAAGGCCACGATGTCTGCTTTGAGACAGACGGAGGTATTGCCGGTTATTTCACGTGGGTTGGTCTCAGATTGCTGTCGCTAGTCTGGGTTTGGCTCAGCTGAAGTGGGAGAGAGCATTGAGTTGGTGGAGTTCAGTCTTGGTGTTGGAAAATGGTCTTCAATGACTTTATCGGAAGCTGGTGGAGGTATTTTGATGGCTCCTCACACCTCCTGCTTGTCGTTGTGCCCTGTGTTTACAGAGCTAGTGGATCAGAGACAAGAAGAATGCAATCTTGAGCTGGTGGTATGTTGGTCAGAAGAGGATGAAGTGGATGACTACGCAATAGAAGCTTTTCCAGTGGAAAAGCAAGTGGAGAGTTGTGAACCGATGGTTTTAACACCGTTGGCAGTGGAAGGTATAGATGGGCAGAGGGTGTCTCCTAGATGGGTGGTGGACAGAGTCAAGAATATTTATCAAATTATAGGATTATCTTGCGAAGGTTCTGAGGATAAATTGGTTGCAATATTTGAGGAGATTGAAGATGCCAGAGACAGTTCTTTGGAAGGTTCCAAAACAAAGTTTCCGTCTTCTCAAAGGGTGAAAGGACGGCGGGAGTTGAATAGGCTGGCTTGGTCCATTAACTATGAGAAGAAAGGGGTACAATCTGTTAGTGAAAGACATAGGGGAAGGGGGGCCCATTTCGCTCTTATGAAGCCTAAAATATTAATATGGAACGTTAGAGGGCTTAATGCGATTGAGAAAAGATTGGAGATTAGAGGGCTTCTAAAGGAGTGGAAAGCGGATATTGTCTGCTTGGTGGAAACTAAGTTGTCAGTTATTTCAAGGGAGGTGGTAAAGAGTTTATGGGGTTGTTGTCATGTAGATTGATGTTATATGGGAGCGAATGGAGCGTCAGGTGGGGTTTTGTTAATGTGGGATAGAAGGGTGGTGGAGAAAGTGGAGGATTGTGTTGGTAGATATACCGTTGCTTGTTCTTTGCGCAACACTGATGATAATGCAGTATGGGCGTTTGGAGGGGCTTATGGCCCGAATGATGACAGGGATAGGAGGGATTTGTGGGTTGAGTTAACTAGCTTGATGAGTTGGTGGGAGATGCCTTGGTGTATTGGGGGAGATTTTAATGTGGTTCGTTTTCCTAGTGAAAGGTCTAGTGGTGCCGGCTTCGCCGCATCTATGGAAGAGTTTTCAGACTTCATCTTCATGCAAAATTTGGTGGATCTACCACTTGAAGATGGCCGGTTTACTTGGTCAAATAATCAGGAAGATCAAATATGGTCTAGAATCGACAGGTTCTTAGTTTCTTCATAGTGAGAGGAAAGCTTTCCTGAAGCGACACAGAAGAGATTGCCAAGACTTCTTTCCGATCACTTTCCTTTGTTGTTGGATTGTGGGGCTCCTAGAGGGGGAAACAAATATTTTAAATTTGAGAACATGTGGCTGAAATATGAGGGTTTTGTTGAGCAGGTTAAAAAGTGGTGGTTGTCTTATGAGTTTTCGGGTTTGCCAAGTTTCATTTTGGCTAATAAATTGAAGGCTTTGAAGACAAATTTGAAGAAATGGAATGAAGAAGTGTTTGGTGATATAGGAAAGAAAAAGAAAGAATTGTTGGAGGGTATTCGAGAGCTGGATTTAGTTGAAGAATGCCGTTGCCTAGAGGAGGACGAAAAGGTTTGAAAGATTGATATGTCGAAAGAATTGGAGAAGACTCTCCTTTTTGAGGAAATGAGTTGGAGACAGAAATCTAGAGCTTTGTGGTTGAGGGAGGGGGACAAGAACACAGTTTTTTCACAGGGTGGCCAACTCGCATCGTAAATTCAATCAAATAGACTCTTTGACTATAAATGGTGCAATTTCTAGGAACTATGTGGAGATAAAGGAGCATATAGTCCAATATTACAACAATTTGTATTTTGAGAATTGTTCTTGGCGGCCTAGGGTGGAGGGCTTATCTTTTTTATCCATTGATGCGGAGGAGACCATTTGGCTAGAAAGAGCGTTTGAGGAGAAGGAGGTGTGGGATGTGATTAGGGATTTGAATGGAGATAAGGCGCTGGGTCCTGATGGCTTCACTATGGCTTTCTTTCAGAAGTGTTGGGATATTTTAAAAACTAACATTATGGATGTTTTTGCAGAATTTACACACTCGAGGCAAGTTTGAGAAGAGCTTTAATGCTACTTTCGTCTCTTTGATTCCAAAGAAGACTGGTGCCATGGATGTGAGAGATTTTCGCCCTATTAGTTTGGTAGGGGGGATTTACAAGATTATTTCCAAGGTCCTCGCGAACAGGTTAAAATCAGTTTTGGGCAAGATTATCTCCAACACTCAGAATGCGTTTATAGGTGGTCGACAAATCTTGGATTCATTGCTTATTGCCAATGAATGTGTGGATAGTCAAACTCGATCAGGGGAACCGGGGCTGCTATGTAAGTTGGATCTGGAGAAGGCTTATGATCATGTGAATTGGGATTTCTTGCTATATTTGTTGCACTGTTGTGGTTTTGGGGAAAAATGGAGGGCTTGGATTCAGTTTTGTATTTCTACGGTGAGATTTTCCGTTCTTGTGAATGGAACCCCGTCGGGTTTCTTTAATAGCTCTCGGGGTTTGCGGCAAGGAGATCCTCTTTCTCCTTTTTTGTTTGTGGTGGTTATGGAGTCTTTGAGCCGAATGCTGAGTGTTGCATTGGATCAAGGCAACTTGACTGGGTTTTCAGTGGGATCCAGGGAGCTTGAGGCCTTAGTTGTGAACCATTTAATGTTTGCTGATGACACATTGATTTTTTGTGGGGCGCAGGAAGAACAAATTTGCCATCTGAGGTGTATCTTCCTTTGCTTTGAGACAGCTTCGGGTTTAAGGATTAACTTAGGAAAATCAGAAATTGTTCCTATCGGTGCGTTAGAGGATGTCGAAGGATTGGCTCACTTACTTGGATGTCGGGTCGCTTCTTTGCCTATAATATACTTGGTTTTGCCATTGGGTGCTTCTTACAAGTCTGTATCTATTTGGAATTGTGTTATTGAGAAAATGGAAAGGAGGTTGGCTGGATGGAAGCGTATGTATTTGTCAAAGGGTGGGCGGTTGACTCTTCTTAAAAGTACGCTTTCCAACCTTCCTACTTATCTCTTGTCGTTGTTTCCTATTCCAGTGAGGGTGGCTAATCGTCTTGATAATATTCAAAAGGCTTTTCTTTGGGGTGGCATTGTGGATGAGGCCAAATTTCATTTAGTGAAATGGAATAGGATTTGTACTCCATTGCACTCAGGTGGGTTTGAAGTTCACAATTTCATCCAATTTAATTGAGCACTTCTGGGAAAATGGTTGTGGAGATATGGTAGGGAGAGAGGCTTCATGGCGATTGGTGATTGATGCAAAATTCGAGAGCCTCAAGGGTGGTTGGTGTTCGAAAGAGGTGTCAGGTTCCTTTGGAGTGGGTGTGTGGAAACATATTAGGAAAAGGTGGGAGAAGTTTCGCAATTTTGTTCGTTTTGAGGTGGGGAATGGAACACACATTCATTTTTGGCATGATTGGTGGTGTGGGGATAGATCCTTGAAGCAATGCTTTCCAACTCTTTTTAGTATAGTGAGGAACAAAGATGCGATGGTGGAGGATAATTTGGCTGTTCATAATGGTGTTATTCAGTGGAATGTTCTTTTTACGCGACAAATCCAGGATTGGGAGATGGATATGGTCCTTTCTTTCTTCAATCGACTATACTCCATTTCGGCTCGACATGGAGAGGGTGACAGGTTAGTGTGGAATCCCTCTAAAAAAGGTTTATTTGAGGTGAGATCCTTCTATGAAGAGCTTATTAGGAAAGATGGCCCATCTTTTCCTTGGAAGAATATATGGCGTGTTAAGGCTCCAACAAGGGTGGCTTTCTTCGTATGGTCAGCAGCTTTGGGCAAAATATTGACGCATGATAACTTGCGTAAGAGGAATGTTATAGTGATTGAGTGGTGTTGTTTGTGTAAGAAGAGTGGGGAATCTATTGATCATTTGTTGCTTCACTGCGAAATCGCCCTTGATCTTTGGAGCTACATTCTTATTTTATTTGGGGTAGAGTGGGTTATGCCACGAACGGTGTTGGAGTTGTTGAATAGTTGGGGGGCGGCGATTGGGTATGATCGTGCTAAAGAAGCTTGGCGGTTAGCTCCTCTGTGCTTATTGTGGTTCATTTGGAGGGAGCGGAATGCGCGGCTATTTGAAGATATAGAGACATCTATGGTGGAGCTACGGAAGTGGTTGCTCAATACGTTATATATTTGGATAGCGTTTCATCATAGCTTGAATGTTTTTACTTATGTAGACTTTTTAAAATTATTCTCTATTCGTCCTTTTTAGGGGTTCTCTTGTATACTTTACGTGTATAAGGGTTGCGCCCCTCTGCGCTTATTTTTATAAATTGCAATTACTTATAAAAAAAAAAAGATGTCACGTTGGAGTCCCTTTCAGATTTCAAGCTCCGTTTTCCCACTTTTGCCCTTGTGGACAAGGGCCATTTTAAGGATGGAGGAGGAGTGTTACATACCTATGTTAGACGTGGCAAAAGCATGAAGGCAGCCCAAGATGCCGAAGCCCTAGTTGAAGAAGACCCAAGTGGCAGCTGATCCGATTATGGGAAGTAAGGGAAAAAGTCGGCTATCTGAAAGCACGACTTTTTGGTAGGAAAAGGGAAGTTCTTCTATGGAAAGAATTCCTATTAATAAAGGATTTATATTCCCACTAGAGTTAGCAATATTTACATATCGTTCTGTATTTTATATTCAGCAATATAACCCTATAAGTAGTGGTTTTGAGGAATAAAATGATATGAAGAAAATTATTATTCAACTCTTGTAGTTGCTTGGGAGGCAAGGGTACCTCGAATACCCTACTATCACACCATTCACATTCATCATAGGTAAACTCAGGACAACTGATCCTGCGGCTTTGCCTCTCACCAAACTTACCACCCGTTCCCGAACACAGGCCCGCAATATGTAAACCATGACAATCAAGCTGGAAGCAAAGCTGTAGTGTAAAATCATCTTTTGGCGGAGTTTTCCCCCCCTTTATATATTTATATTGTATGCTTTACTTAATTCGATGAAACAAATTGAACATGAATGTTTATCCTCTTATTTTCTTTTTCTTTTCTCTCACAACCTGACTTACAAAGTGGTAATGGGTGCTTTGGGACTAATTTGTCTTTCTAGATCAATACATGGGGGTATTCGACAACAAATTTCTTTGCTCCTATGAGTCGCTATGCGAGTGATGGTGGAGGACCGCTTAATGCTTCCCGGGAGTTCAAAGAAATGGTCAAAGCCTTGCATGGTGCTGGGATAGAGGTATGTTGTGTCTTTCTTCCCTCAGAAGTAAAATATGTATTATTTTTAGTTGCAAGCAGTTTTCTTTTTGTTGCATCACTAATTAAAAGTCTCTAATACTTGTTATGTCAAATGAGATTTTCTTTCTTTCTTTCTTTCTACAGGTCATTTTGGATGTTGTTTATAATCATACTAATGAGGCTGATGATGCCAACCCTTATACCACTTCATTTCGTGGCGTGGACAATAAGGTGATTTTTCACTTCTGTTGTGAGATTTTACTCATCTTGCGCTGTCATGCTCCTAATGTTCTATGTTTTGGAGCACTTAGATGCTTTACTGGATGGTTGGAATATTCTCATGTCTATTATATTTGTTTAGAAATTCTTCAAGGTATCAACTTATAGTATAATTTGATTGTGTTGTTACTGTCATCTATTGAGACATATCTAGTTAATAATATTTGAGTTTTCTATAGAACAATTAAGGTAGAAATCTGTGACTGGGAAGTTAAATTCTGCAATGTTTGAAGGTCATGAAGCACTGACTGAAAAGAATTTAATTGGATAGGATAGGGAGACATACAGTTATCATCTATTAGATTTTTTATTCATTCCTGAATGAAATGTGCCGCAAATCCTTCTACAGGTTTATTACATGGTGGATATGAACAATAATGGCCAACTGCTAAACTTCTCTGGCTGCGGTAATCCAGTTGTATTTCTTGCTGTTTTCTTACTGCTTTTCCTTAAGGATTTAAACTTCTACAGATATATATTATAATTTTCTTTTAATTATCTTTGGACTGCTTTCATACACCCTTTTCAATATGCTACTTCAGAATGATATATTTTAGCTCTTATGTAGAAGTCATAATGTTTATCACTACGGGTGCATCCCATCTTTCCATTGCTGGTATTTATTTCTGTCTGAAGCAGGCATTTGAGGCATACATATATGAGGTATTGAAATAATGCAATATCGATGTGTTGATATGGTACTCGTAAAGGATATATACAGAAATGATATTTTAATATATAATATGTTCACAAACATGTAGATAGCTGAATTTAGATATGGTAATTAATATTTTTAAAAGTAATTAACTCTTTTTTTTTTTTTTTCCTGACAAGTATCCCTTATAATGTTCCAAATCGCCTCTCTCTTCTTCCCTCGCTTCTCACTCTCTCTTTCCACCCTACCGGTGGCGCGTGGAGGTGTGTCACATTAGGGATTTGTTTCGTTTTCTCAATGCTAGAGTTTTTGTAGCACAGCACAGCGGAGCTGAGCTGTTTGTTAACGAGTACTGTTAGGATTTTTGGAATTTCCTACGAAGCTTCTCTGTGGTGAGTTTTTTGGTTGTTTCGTCCTTTCAGAAGGCTGCTCTGCAGTTATGCCTCCGTGGAGGTTCATCTTTTCTGAGGCTCAATAGACAAGGTTGAGATGGAGTGTCATTTCTATGTGGAAGCCAAAAATTTCTCCTTTTTGGCGAAGGCAGATGCGTCTAAGCTTCGTTTGAAGGAAAGGAGGAAGGGGTTCTATGGGTATGTTTTTTTTGGGTTTTCAGTGCTCTGAGTGGTTGTTGGCCACGGTTGAGGAGGCATTGAAGGCTCTAGTGAAGAAGGATTTCGTCTCATCCTACCGCGAAGATGTGAAAGCCTTGATGGTTTGCGGGGGTGGTAACAAGGCCGGCCATTATCTTGAGGTGGCTGACTACGCGGAGAGTGTTCGTAAAGGGGTTGTTTGGATCCCTGAAGGCCGTAAAGGTTGGGGCTGGTCTCGGGTGATGGGTGAGTTGTAGTAGTTGCTAACGTTTATTGAAGCATAGGGTGGGTCGCTGGTTTTTGAGGCACCTTACCCGAAGGGGAAACAGAAGAGGAGTGTTTTGTCCACTTGTTTTGGTGGGGTTTCTCCGTCCTTCGCGGAGGTGGTTCGTGGAGAGGTTGTCAAGCCTTCTGGGTTGTTGGTTCCGAAGGTGGAGCTTTTTGGTTTGAATTTGCTTTTGGTCGCGGGGTGTAGGGATGTGTTGTAGACGGGAGAATGCTGGTGAACTACTTTGTTTTGGAGGAGCAGACGTCTTGGTCGTTGGAGAAGAAGTAGAAGCAAACCTGCTTGCTTGGTGACAGCGATTCTAGGAAGAAGAAGAAGAAGTTAGGGCTTTTCCGCCCATGGAAGAAGATTCTAGATTCTAGAGTGGCTTCGAATCGTGTTGGAGCGGACTTCAGCTTCCGGGTTCAAGTGTGTTGACTTGGGTTTGAAGCCCAATCGCGGCAGTCGGGCTAGGCCTAAGTCCACGAGGAAGAGGTTGGATCTTGGTTCTCAGGGTGTTGGATCCGGTTCAGATCCCGATTCGGATCTTGTGCAACTTGAATCGTTTTTGGCTGCTGTTTCTGGGGTGGATTTGGGTCTTTCGTCTTCCGGGAGCTTTGTAGATCGGTAGTCCTTCGCCGGTGGGTGTGTTTTTGGTCCAGCAGTTGATTCTCTTTCCACCGAGTTGTCTGCGTCGGGCGCCGCGATTCAGTTTTCACGGGAGCACAAGCATCTTGTAGTCCCACAGTTCGTCTTTCCCCCCTGCCGACATCGGAGGTGCCGTCTTCAGTGTCTCTACTTGCTTCTCACAGGTCTGAGGGGATTTCTCCGGTACCGGTAAGCACTGTTGTTGGGTTTGATTCTTTTGGTTCCTCTCCTCCATTCCGAAGCAGTTTCAGTGGTGCTTGTTTGGCCCCTCAGCTTAGACCTGAGGGGTCTTCTTAGCCCATCTTTGCCCCTTCACAGGTTTACTCAGGGGTAGCTGAGTTGGGAGAGAGGCTCTGTTCTTCTTCTTTTATGTCATTGGTATCTAAGCCTTTCCAGAAGTATTACCAAAAGGCAAAGGAAGGCAGATCATGGCATTTGGATGAGAATTTATTTGCAAAGTCTGTGGCAGCAATGAGGTTGTCTATCAGTTTTTCAGCCAAGGAAGTAGTTGCAGTGCTTCCAGTGATGAATTCTGCGGGAGTGGCAGATTCCGTGAAGGTTTTTGTTAATCCATCTACTTCGATGAAGGGATTCCTTCGGCGAAGGTTTCTCAACCCCGAGCCCGGCTGTGAAAGAGGCGAAGTTGGGCTTTCTCAACCTGAGCCTGGTCGTGCAGATTCCTCATACCTCGCTTTTAGAGTCGATCGTGTTGTCATCGACTCTGGAAGTAAAAAAAGTTAGGGTGGTTGGGATTCCCTCCCCCTTGTGTGGTTGCGTCACTACAACCGTTGGAAAGGGTGATGATTCCAAGGTGAATGGTTTGTCTCAATCTCAGAAGTGGCCAGTAGGTTTTGGTCCATATGGGGAGGTGGTTGTGTGGGAGAAGGATGATGAGATTTGGGATGGAGAGGATGGAGATTCCCTTTAGCCTTTGGGTGTTCTTCCTCCCAACATGGCATTGGATTGGGAGTTGGATTGTGTTGAGAACGAGGATTCGTCCTTGGCGATTCTGGATGCCTTTGAAGAGAACTTTCTACGGGAAGTTAAGGTTGCGTGGCCGAAGACCAAAGGTAGGTGGGAGATTTTGAATTTGGTAAGCTTCATTAATTACGGTGATGTAAGCGCGTCCTTTCGGCATAGGAAAGGCAAGGGTCACGTGCTATAGAAGGGAGTGCTTCTTGAGGGTTCGGGTTTGAGGGCTTTTGGTTATTGAGGGTTTGTTGGGTTTCTTTTTTTTTGTGGGCTGCTTTGGCTGCTCCTGTATATACTTCTTGTGTACTTAGAAGCGCCTTACGTTTTTTTATAAAATTATATATATATATATATATAAAATAAAAATAAAAATAAATAAAAAATAAAAAAATCCAATCTCATTAAAAAGGTGTAGGGTGCCCCTTAGAGTATACAAAGAAAACACCTAAGTAGTAAGAGAAACTCGAGCAAGAAAGTCATTAAAGCTAAGTGACAAAGGGTACACATAAGCTATAGTCCAAAGGTACAATGTATGGTAAAAAGAGGATGAAATCTCCTCCAAGGTCCTTTCCAAATCCTCAAAGCTCCTATTATTTCTTTCCCTTCATAAACACCAAAAGAGGCAAATAGGCGTCATTTTCCACACCGCAACGCTTGGCCTACCAGAATACCACCAACAAGAAAATAAGTCGACAACCTATCTGAGCATAACACAAGACATTCCGAAACAACTAAAGAGAGTACTTCACAAATCAGAAGCCACATTGCAGTGAAAAAGAAGGTGATCCACGGATTCCCCTGTCTTCTTACACGTCGCATCTGTCTATCACGATAACATGCCACTTCCTAAGATTGTCCAAGGTAAGAATCTTGCCAAGAGCGGCTGACCATGCAAAAACGGTCGCCCTTGAAGGAGCCTGGGTACGCCAAACACTTTTCTAGGGGAAGCAGCTGCCTCTAGAATAAGCCAAGGAGCAAAAAAATGACTTGACCTTGAACAAACATTTTTTAGAGGGGGCCCAACGCAACTTGTCTTCATTGCCTTTTCGCACTTTAACTGAATGCGACGCCTGGAGAAATGAAGCAAAGATATCCACCTCCCAATCGTGTGCCTCTCTAGTGAAGCTCACATTCCACTGATTGAAACCGCCCAAAAACTCCAGATTATTTGCAACAAAGGCTTCCCGCACTCAAGCAATATCAAATAAAGCTGGAAAAACTACCTTAAGGATTGTGTCCCCACACCACAAATCATGCCAAAAGCTAGTCCTAGTTCCATCCCCCACATCAACTCTAGTAAAGCATGAGAAAGAGTCCTAACCTTTTCTGATGTTCTTCCACACCCCCACCCCAAAGGCTCTTGCCAGCTCAAAAGAACATCACCTGCCCCATGAACTGCCATATTTGGAGTCCATCCCTAGTCTCCACCGCGTATCTCTAACAGCCCCAATATGCCACAACCATTTACCTAGCAAAGCATGATTGAACACCCTCAAATTTTTCGATCCCCAACCCTCCCTCAGAGATCGGAGAGCAAACCTTGGCCCAGCTAATCAAGTGATATTTAAATTCTTCACCTAACCCGAAGTACGTAGCTAAATTGGAAAGAGTGCTCTTAATAAGGGTGAGATAGCTACCTGTAGATAGATACATCATTTTCCAGCTGGCTAACCGGCGTTCCATCTTTTCCACGATGCCATCCCAAATAGACTTAGCCTTATAAGAAGCCCCTAGCGACATACCAAGATACTTTAGGGGCAGAGAGGAAGTCTCACAACCCAAGATGTCAGCCAACTCAACCACATTATCCATATTACCCACAGGAACCTAGACTGATTTGGCCAGTTGACCTTCAAACTAGAAACAGCTTTAAAGCAAACTAAGAGGACACACAAATAGCGAAGATGATCAAGGCTGGCCTCACAAAAGACCATAGTGTCATCTGCAAACAACAAGAGTGAGATATTAACCCCAGGGAGCCTAGAACCCACAAAGAAGCCTGAGAAAAGACCCCTAGAGACAGTAGCAAAAAACGTTTTGCTTAAAGGCTCCATGACCACTACAAACAGAAGGGGAGACAGAGGATCTCCCTGTCTTGGCCCACGAGAACTACTGAAGAAGCCAGACAGAGAACCATTAACCAAAACGGAGAATCACACCAAGGAAATGCAATGTGCAATCTATGAGACACATTTCTACCCAAAACCACACCTTCTCAACATGTACAATAAGAACTTCCAATTGATGTGGTCAAAAGCCTTCTGAATATCCAGCTTGCAAAGCACTGCAGGCACACCTAACTTGATACGGCTATGCAAGCATTCGTTGGCAATGAGGACGAGTCTAGAATTTGTCTACCTTTAACAAAAGCATCGTGAGGCTTTGAGATGATCCTCTCCAAAACACAACTCATTCTATTGCTAAAAAATTTAGCAATAATCTTGTAAACATCACTCACAAAGCTAATAGGCCGGAAGTCTGTGAGGTCGATCACCCCAGAAATCTTCGGGATTATGGCAATGAAGGAGGCATTGAGGCTTTTCTCAAATTTGCTAGGAGCGTGGAAATATGAGAAAACCCCCACAACATCAGTCTTGATCACATCCCTACAGTCTTGGAAGAAGGCCATGGAAAAGCCATCAGGACCTGGAGCCTCATCTCTATTCATACCTTTCACCACCTCAAAAATCTCCCTCTCCTTGAACGAAAGTTCTAACCGAGAGGCCTCCTTCGTATCTAAGGAGTTGAAAGGAAGGTTATCCAGTCTAGGCCGCCAATTGTATTGTTCTGAGAATAAGGACTAACAAACTATGTAGTTCTAAGAATATGAACTCTATAGTTATGATTTTCTTTTTCTTTTTTTTAGAGATGGAAAATCAAGGCTGGCACAAAAGAAGATTGTACACAAACTAAATTAATTATTTTAGTCCCTAGGAGAAGAATGCGTTTATCAACCACTAAAAGAATATTAGAATACAAATTAAATTATTAAATTCATCCGGTCCTATCAGCATAAGTCTTTGGGATAGAGGTGGTTTATCATGGTATCAGAGCTGAAGTACTGAGTTCGAGCCTTGTTTTCGTCATTCATCTCTCATTTCAATTAAATATTCTACGTGTTGAGTCACACCTATTAAATGGGAGTTTGAGCTTGTATGTGAGGGAGAGTGTTAGAATATAAATTAAATGATTAAATCCATCCCTTCCTATTAGTTTAAGCTTTTGGGATAAGTGATGTTTTAACAAAGAATGTAAGAGAGATACAATGGCTGTCAACGGTGATGATGTGACGGTAGAAAGGTGGTTTGATGGCGGCAGCAGAGGTGGTGACAGTCATAGTGGCTGTGATATTAGAATTGACACTTGACTAAGATATGATATTCTTAAAGAGTTTGCTTTAGTAGGGACAAATTAAGTCATTTTTTTTATTTCTATTAATAAGAAAAATCTTGTTATTATGGTTATTCATCATATATTCTATGTTGTATTCACCAAGAATGAAATTTTGCCTTGACTGACAAGATGCAGTTTCTTGTCATAAAACAGTGTTGGTCAGAATGCAAAACTAACATGGCTTTACTAATTATCTAGTGGGTTACAGCCCTAAAATGTAAAGAATGTGTATAATAGTGAGGAGAGTGAGTAACTTAATGTGGATTTGCTTGCCACCTATTAAAAGCTGAAATTGAAGCTTTGGAGACTATTAAGAATATTTATATTTATGAAAATTTGGTATAAAGGGAACGAAACACCTGAAAAATTTCTTCATCCTTATGGATGAAGCATCCTGGGATCAAGTATCATGAGGAGGCAACAAATCCACACATCCATGAAAGCAGAGCTAGAAATCACTTTTTTAAGTATAGTGTTTTCTTGACGTACCAATTATTCCTCTTCTGCTTGTCAAGTGAACAACTGCCAACTCCTAATGTTAAGCTGCGTTCTGCTTTGACAGACAATTGCTATGGCAAATTACATTTTACATTAGTGTCTGCTGAAAGTATGATATGCATGCATTTGGAACTTATTTAGTCTGACAAATATTTAAAACTATTCTTATAAGCATTTAAATTTCCTAAGATGCAGTATTTTGTTGGTCTCCAGGAAACTCATTAAACTGCAACCATCCCGTGGTCATGGAACTGATTCTTGACAGCTTAAGACACTGGTATGGGAGAATTTACAAAGAATTTCACTCGTAATACATTACTTATGGCATATATCATACTTTACCATAGGAAATTCAACACATATTTTGTTAAATGTCTTGAAGTTATCTTTTCACCAGCTATTTGACAGTAAATTTTATTCTCTGGGTGAATCACATCTTTTATTGTTTTGTACATTGAACGATTGAAGTGTATTATGTACTACTTTAGAGCCCCTATTAAGTGTAAAAGGGCACTGCTATGTGGACTTTGTTACTAGATTTTCTTGAAATTTGGCAAGTCTATACAGAATAACCACCAAATGCGTTGATTTAATTTGACCATGTTAGAGAGAAAGGGATAAGTGTCCCTATTCTAGAAGGTAGTGAGGTGTCCCTATTAGGTGCCCTAGTGTGAGATGTCCTAAATCTAGAACATTGTATTTACTCCTATAATTACTAGTATATGAATGAAATGTAATCAGGTGTGAATGTTTTTGGTGAAATACACAAATCTTAACTTAGTATCAGAGCCTAGAAATAAAAAAATAAAAAAATAAATAATAAATAATAAATAATAAAAAAGGAAGAAGAAGAAAAAGAAAAAGAGAGGTGTAGCCCCTCCCTTGTTTTGCCAATTTTTCTTTATTCATCTCTCTTCCTTGTCTGCGGAAGTGTAGGGGGGAGGTGATGGTGGCCTCACACTACCGCAATCAACCTCATTAGTATGGTGGTCGATGGCAATAAGTGATGGATGAAAGAAAAAGAAATCTATCTGGCGTTTATGGGTGTAGCTGGTGGTTAGTGGTTGAGTGGGTTACTGTTGATTGTGTTTTGATTGCAAGTGGTGTGTTGTGCTGTGTTGTTCGATCGTGGTTAACATTCGTGTGAAAGTGAGCCTATCTTTGGTGGTTGCGACGATGAGACGAATCTATGGTGGTTGTGGTGTTGGCTAGAGTTGGTTATGGTTGTCATCATTGTTGTGGTGGTCTGTTGACATCGTTGCAGTTGTTGGTGGTGTCTGTTCTTGTTCCTATGGTGGTTTTCAATGTCGTCTGGTTGTCGATTACAAATCTCTAACATGTTTCAAAGATGAAAAGGGGTGTTTATGAGGATAACTTCAGTTTGGGTTAATTCCGTATCTGGAATACCTTAACCTAGTTTCATCTTTAGGCCAGCCCATTCAAATCCAGCCCAAGTTCAAAGCCCAATCCATACCCCAATTTTCTTCACTTGGGTCAAGCAGAGGCCCAATAAAAAAAACCATACCGGATCGACCCAGTTGATATTGGCGCTTCCTGGTGGTGTGTCATCTGGCGTTGGTGTTTTCTGACGTATCTCACCGGCATTGGTGTTTCCCTGTGAGTTTTCAACCGGTGTTTGTGTTTTCTTGCGTGATTCAGTTGGATTTGTCGATTTCAATGAGATTTCGATGTTTCCAGAGACGTTTTGGCCAGTTCGGAGTTTTCCAGTGATGTTTTGACCGATGCCAACCAGTTTTGTTCCTTTTTAGCTGGTTTTAGTTGTGTTTCAGCCAATATAGGTATATTTTGGCCGGTTCAAACATTTGGCCAGTTTTGTTGTGTTTTTGGCTGGTTCAGACGTTTTTTAGGCTAAGTTTGTTGTGTTTTCAGCCGGTTCAGGTAGGTTTTTGGCCAGTTTGATGATATTTTGGCCGGTTTACAATGTTTTATTCCAGTTTTTGTGATATTTCGGCCAGTTCAATGTTATTGCAGCCAGCTCAGTTCGTTTTTGTCAGATTTGGTGGTTTTATGGCTGGTTTCGTGGTGTTTTCGACCGGTTCTTTATGTTTTTCAACCAGTAGAAAAGAAGAAGCTTTCTAAAGGTTTGGAGGCTCCTAGTCGGGTACCAGAGTCTGGTGTTGCCCCTCCGTTATCCGCTGGAACGACTGAATTGGGCGAGAAGATCTCTTCGGCTGAGAAGTTGACGCCGGAGAGGGAGCTCCCTTTAAAGAAGGTTACATAGCCTCCAGAGGAGAAGGATCCGCCTTTTGTTTGCGACCAGAATTGGGAGGAGGCAGAGCTTTGGGGGAGGATCTCTGAGATGTATCTGAGGGTGACTGAGGAACAGAGACAGAGGCTTATTGAAATCTGGGGCAAGATGATAGAGCGCAAGAAACACGAAAGTAAGAGGGAGCTTTGGAATCTACAAAGTTCCATCAATTACGAAGACATTAAAGCTTCTTTGAGGTGTAGGAAAGACAAGGCCATTAGGTCGTAGGGTTGTATGCCTTGGGAGTTCTTGTGGGTTGTTCTCTGGTGCTCTTTCGGTTTTTAGGTTTTTCTTGGTTTTTTTGGGTGCGTTACTTGGGTTCTCTTATGGGTTGTCTTTTGGGTGTTATTTCGGTTTCTAGGTTTTGTCTTTGGGGCTTTTTGTTGAGTTTTTGTTCGGGTTTTTTTCGGGTCAGCTTTGGCTCTCCTGTGTACGTAGGGGCGCCTTACGCTTTCATTTCTATAAAATTTTACTTACTTATCAAAAAATTTGATGGTATTTCAGCTTTCGAATGAGTATTTACAAAGCCTTTATGACAATAAGAGTTCATTTGTACAAGCTAAGCTTAGATGATATATATGCTCTAGCTCGAGGGGGAGTGTTAGAGAGAAAGGGTTAAGTGTCCAACACTTTTCTCAAGTTCCCTCCATATTTCTCTGCCTCTCTCTCTCTCTCTCTTCTGCTTAAACTGGTTTCTCTTTTCTCGATTTTGATTCAAGAATCATACTGTTTGGTTGTGGGAGATTTGATGTTGGGTGATGGCTGATAAGAACAAGGGTTTCAAAAGTTTAAGCTCTTCCTCCTCCAAATTGACGAAATCCTTGTTGATTTGGGTCAAATTTGTTTGGAGGTTTTCTTCTTTCCCACCAAAAGGTAATTTCTCACAGATTAGTTTTTCATTTTCGTGCATAATTTTTCTGGGCCCTTACATCCACAACATTTAGGGTTTGCATTCTTCTTTTTTTTTTTTTTTTTAATTTGATTCATGGCATCACGGGTTGTGAACCTTTCTTTTGGGTTCGTGTTTCATGGGGTTTCTTTTTGGGGTTCATCAGTCATATGATTTTCATTATCATAATGTGATAATCAAAAGAATAAAATGGTTAGTAAAAATTCATATGATTTGGGTTTGTCCGTTGCAGAGACAAAGGTGGCCCTTTCAGTCGTATGGGTGTTTTAGAAAAAAATAAAGAAAGAATAAAGAAAGATAAATAAAGCATATTTAAATGATATAGAAAAATAATAGATAATCGGATATATGGTGTCTTTTAAAACTCATTAGCTACGCTAGATAAAGTGGGTTTTAGCCATTTTGTATAGAAATATACATCAGCCATTAGGAGTGCTCTGAGTAAGTTATTGGATATGGAAAATAGTTAACATTGATGAAACTGACTCTATGGCTCTGTGCTTTTTTATGGAAATACTGTTTTCTGCTGTTGCATATGTTGTATTAGTTGTAGATTTATGTATCACTGAATTTCTACTTTAGGTCTCAAAAAATTCATCATTCTTTTCTTTCACCTATTTGCAGGGTTATTGAGTACCATGTGGATGGATTCCGCTTTGACCTTGCTAGTGCTCTTTGTCGAGGAACAGATGGTTCTCCACTTAATGCTCCCCCTCTTATTAGGGTAAGAATTCATATGCATCTGCATGTATATTGTTACTGAAGAAAGTGCAACATGGTTATTTTTTGAAAATTATGGAGATTCTAAGGGAAGATGTGGAGTGGTGGCAATTTTTCAGCAAAAGATAGCAAAAAAATCTCTGTGATATCTCAAATAGATTTTCCATACTATCACGAACATTATCTTGAAGTAACTTTTAGTCTCATTCTTTTAGATATTGTACCTAAAATATTTTATATCCTAAATGAATTCATATACACAGAATCCTTGACAATGACAATAGGATGCAGCTGTATATACCTCATCACTTGCATTTCAGAACTGTTCCTGTGGATATCGCATATCTAGATGTGTAATTTTTTATGAAAAAATCATTACAATACTTGAATTACTAATTCATTGTTATGCATTTAAGCAACTCTATTAGAACTAAAAAGAAAAACTAAAAGGGATAATTGCACCGTTGGTCTCTGTAGTATGCCATAATTATTTTTCACTCCCTATGGTTTAAAAAGTGCATGGAAGGTCCTTGTGGTATATAATAATTACAAATCGATCTCTGGCGTCAAATTCTGTTTAAATTTTTAACAGATTCCGTCAAATGCCACGTCAGCGCCACGTGTCGCCATCTTAATAAAATAATATAAATTTATTAAAAAATAAATAAAAATACTTATTTTTTTAAAAAAGAAAAAAGAAAAAATGGAGCAAGGGGGTGGCCGCGCGCCACCCCCAGAGGCCACCTGGGGTGGCGCGCGGCCACCCCCAGATCTACTAGGGCCACCCCCTTGCCCCATTTTTTCTTTTTTTTTCTTTTTTTTTTTTAAAAAAATAAGTTTATTTATTTATTTTTAATAAATTTATATTATTTTATTAAGATGTCTATGTCAGCGCCACGTGTCGCCAATAAGATGGCGACACGTGGCGCTGACGTGGCATTTGACTGAATCTATTAAATTTTTTAACAGAATTTGACACCAATGATCGATTTGTAATTATTGCATACCACAAGGACCTCCTATGCACTTTTTAAACCATAGGGAGTGAAAAATAATTATGGCATACCACAGGGACCAACGGTGCAATTATCCCAAACTAAAATACAGAGTTGCTATGAACTTTCTGGTACTTGATAATCACGCTTTGTATAGCATACAGAGTTCTGTTTATGTAAAAATTCTAAATGGATTCTTTACATCTCGGTGATTATGAATTCCCAAAATAAATGCACTGTTGTTGTACAGGTATAACTCTGTTGTGCAATTAAATAAATGCATTATATGCAGTGTTTATGCAGATTTTCCTTCTACTTACTCTAATAGCACTGCATAAGGAGACTTGGTATATTGGTTTAGCAACTGATCTTATCATGGTTTATTGGGCCAGGCAATTGCCAAAGATGCTGTGCTGTCAAGATGTAAGATTGTTTCAGAACCTTGGGATTGTGGAGGTCTCTATCTTGTTGGAAGATTTCCAAATTGGGATAGGTAACTTTAATTTTGCCTCGTTATTTCTTCTTCATTTCTTTTTTTTCGATTTCTTTTTCGATTTTTTATTTTTGAATTTGTATCAATTGAATAGGTACATGTAGCGTATAGTTTCAGTCTCTTCTGACTACTTTATTTGGAGCAGATGATGATCTATTACTTTGCTAAGAACTAATTATTACTTCATAGGAATTAAAGGAATATCCTTCCTTCTTGTTATCGGTAATGTTGCTGGTGCTACTCTTGTTATATCATGGGAACATAATGTGCTTACCTACACCTGAGGTATAATCAGTTATTTTAGGAACCATAATGGAGATCTTTGAAATTATTAGAACTTTAAGCGAGTTAAGTGAGGTTTGCTTTTTCAGGCACAAAAAACAAACTTTATTTTTCTTTTATTATTATTTTTGTTACATTCCACATTTTAATGTCATTTTCATCTGGATTCATTTGTTCTTAGTAAGTTTTGGTTTGTCATTTTGCTTTTCTTGGAGTTAGCCTGTCATATATCTAACTGAAGGAATCAGCTTTTGAATGTCGCCTAGTTCATATTTCGCCCATAAATACATGCTCTAGGTTAAGTTGTTTAAATTTGGAGTAACTGGAGGGTCATTTTTTTGTAACAGTATAAAATGGAATATTTTTAAGAGAGTACTATAACGATGTTGACTAGACATAACATCTACATGTATTAATGCAACTATAACACAAGACTCCAACTCCAAGTATGAGTCTTGTGCAGCACAATTCTATCCGAAGGTTATTGATAAGAAGTCTATCTCATCCGGTCTCATCCAGACTCCTAGTTCTAAGCTAGAGTCCTAAGTCTAATTGTATGCTAAATAGATGAGAGTTAAAGAGTCCTACTTTCAGTATGTATAGGAGTCTTAATCTATTATGATCAGTATGTATAGGAGTCTTAGTCTTTTATGAACTCTTGTAATTCTCCTATAAATATTCAATGAATGCTTAGCTATAGAGAAAGGTTTTACAGCCCAATATACTATTTCTTTCATGGTATCAGAGCCAAATCAATGACCAACGTCGTGATCCATGGCTTCTGACTCCGAATCCTCTGCCACATCGGCAGCTTCTCATGCTTCACAGCATTCCCCACCACCCGTCCAGCCCCCTGTTCTCTTTTCAGTCCCAAACATGAACCATAACCTCAGTATCAAACTTACCAAAGGTAACTTCATGGCCTGGCGAACTCAGATTCTTGCGTATATCAAAGGCCAAGACGCTTATGGCTTCCTCGATGGTTCTTCTCTACTGCCTGCCCAGATGATTCCAAATCCAAGCACTGTTGTCGAATCACCGACCACCGTCGTCAACCCAAATTTCCTCGCCTGGAATCAACGGGATCAGATGATCCTTAGTATTTTAATTTCTACATTGTCCGAGCCGTATGTCGTCCATGCAGTCGGCTCTCCTTCGGCTTCCTCTCTCTGGAACACGCTACCCACCATGTTCGCTTCTCAAGGCCGTGCTCGGGTCATGCAAATTTACTTCCAGCTAGCAACGGTCAAGAAGGGCAGCAGCTCGATCACCGAGTACTTTCAGACTATCAAGACACTCAATGACACGCTTGCAGCCACCGGACAGCCTCTCAATGATTTTGAGAGCGTATCTTTTCTCCTCAAAGAACTCGGCTCCGAATACGGTCCTTTTGTGACGTCGGTCACAACCTGAGTCGACCCACTATCCTTTGATGAACTTTATGGCCACCTACTTGCTCACTAGATGCGATTGGAACAACAAATCCCGATCATTGATGTTCCCCAACCTGCTGCACACATCACCACCCGCAACTCCAATTTTTGCGGGCGAGGCTTCCGTGGTCATGGCGGTCGTCCTAACAACCGAGGCCACGGGTCTTTCAACAGCAACAAAGGACGCAGTTCCTACTTCTCGCCGGATGCAACTTCTTCTCGGCCTTTCTGCCAAATTTGTGGCAAGCCCGGTCACACGGCAGTCTGTTGTTACTACCGTCAGGAACAACCCGAGGCATCCCAACAGCACGAGTCATACCAGCCGTCCATTCCACAGGGTTATTACTCATCACCTGTACTGCCAGTCGAGGACCTCTGGTATCCCGACACCAGTGCAACTCACCATCTCACTGGACAACTTCAAAATCTCAATTTGGCTCAAGAGGCGTACCACGGCCAGGACCAAATCCGCATAGGCGATGGAACAGGTTTGAATATTTCTCATACTGGTACTGCTCTCCTTCCTTTGTTTCGTCGTAAGTTCATCTTTAATCAACTTCTGCATGTCCCCTCTATTTGTAAAAATCTTTTGTCCGTTAGAAAATTTGCCCTTGACAATTCAGTTTTATTTAAATTTCACTCTTCTTATTTTTTGATCAAGGACAAACAAACCGGGCTTCTTCTTCATTACGGGCACCTTAAAGATGGCCTCTATCAATTTTTTCCTTCTCCCTCTAGTTCGTCGTCGTTGTCAATAAATCAAGCTCTTGTTGGTGAACGCACCACTCCTGCCTCCTGGCACAAGCGCTTAGGTCATCCAGCTTTTCACATCGTTCAGCGTGTCCTGTCTCAATTTAAACTTCTAGTTATTTCCAATAAGGCCCCACTTTTTTGCTCCGCATGTGTTCAAGCAAAGGGTCATCAATTGCTTTTTTATCCAACTATTTCTAAAGTTTGTAAACCTTTACAATTAATTCATTCTGATGTATGGGGACCATCTCCAACTATTTCAGTTAATGGAAATCGTTATTATGTTTCGTTCATTGATGTTTTCACTAGATATACATGGGTTTTCCCTATTCAAGCAAAATCTGATGTCATGCCCACCTTTCTTCAATTTCAAGTCATGGTTGAACGTTTACTTAATCATAAAATTATAAGTGTTCAATCTAACTAGGGTGGTGAGTATCGTAATCTTCATATATATTTGCAATCTGTTGGTATTACTCATCGTCTCTCTTGTCCCCATACACATCAACAACAAGGATGTGTTGAACGTAAACACAGACATCTTATCGACACCACTTTGGCATTGCTCACTGACAGTCATCTTCCCCAAAAATATTAGGATGAAGCTTGTCTTACATCATGCTACCTCATTAATCGCATGCCAACTCCCTTGTTACAAAATCAATCTCCCTTTAAAAAACTTTTCCATACAACACCCGACTACACTTTCCTAAAAATCTTCGGGTGTGCGTGCTATCCAAATCTTCGTCCCTATAACTCTCACAAATTTTCTCCTCGCTCAAAGGAATGTGTCTTTCTCGGGTATAGCCAAAAGCACAAGGGTTATAAATGTCTCCATCTAGAATCTGACCGGACGTACATCTCTAGAGATGTCATCTTTCATGAAGACCGGTTTCCCTTTTCCAAGGTCTCTTCTATTCCCAAGTCTCCAAGTGTTTTTCTTCCTATTGTGCTTCCTCCTTCATTGTTTCCTCCTCCTTCTACCACTATATATCCTCCGGCTTCTCCTCCAAGTTTCTCTTGTTCTCTTTCTCACTCTCAGTCCACCCTTGATTCTTCAAATAATTCTCCAGCAGTTTCCAGTTTGCCTTGTTCCACTTCCTATGTAGATCAGCCTCCTACTCGAGTACACTCTATGAGAACTCGGTCCATGAACAACATTGTGCAGCCACGGAAACTCACAGATGGTCGAGTTCGGTATCCAACTCCTCAAGCTTTAGTGACAACAACTTCTTCGGTCAGTTGTGAACCAACGTGCTACTCCAATGCTGCCCCTATTCTAGAATGGCGAAATGCTATGCAAACCGAGTTCAATGCACTTCTTCAAAATCAGACTTGGTCACTTGTTCCTCCTCATCCTTCTCAAAATATTGTGGGATGCAAGTGGGTGTTTAAACTTAAAAGAAAGGCTGGTGGTTCCATAGAAAGACACAAAGCTCGACTTGTAGCAAAAGGGTTTCATCAATAGGCCGGGGTGGATTATGGAGAGACTTACAGCCCAGTTGTGAAGCCTACAACAGTTCGGACAGTCCTATCTCTAGCCTACTCGGCTGGCTGGTCCATGAAGCAAATTGATATCCAAAACGCATTTCTACATGGGTTTCTTTCTGAAGATGTTTTTATGGTGCAACCACCAGGTTTTGTTCATCCTAGCTTTCCTAACCATGTGTGCAGACTCAAAAAGGCCATCTACGGCCTCAAACAGGCCCCACGAGCCTGGTTTTCAAGACTCAGTGACAAGCTATTTCAACTCGGCTTTGTGGGATCAAAAGCAGATACTTCTCTTTTTCTCTATCGCACCGAGACAATCACCATGTATCTTCTTATTTATGTTGATGATATCATCATCACAGCCTCAGATCCGGCTGCTATTACCGAACTTTTACGACTTCTAAGTGCAGATTTTGCTGTCAAAGACCTAGGTGATCTCCATTATTTTCTTGGTGTTGAAGTCCTGCAGCTAGATTCGGGTCTGCTGCTTTCTCAGAAACGTTATATCATGGACCTTTTGAAGAAAACTAATATGCATGAAGCAAAACCGATCACCTCTCCAATGGCTTCCTCCTCGGCTCTCTCGGCATTCACAAGTGATCCAATGGAAGATCCATCTCTTTATCGAAGTACAGTTGGCTCATTACAGTATCTCTCTCTTACTCGGCCCGACCTAAGCTATGCAGTCAATCGTGTGTGTCAATTCATGCATCGTCCGCTCAAGTCACATTGGCAAGCTGTCAAAAGAATACTTCGGTACTTGAAGCATACAATTTCTCATGGCCTTCTTCTTCATCGCAACTCTCACAATACCTTACAAGCATACTCCGATGCTGATTGGGCCGGATGTTCAGATGATCGCTGCTCTACGAGTGCCTATTGTGTCTACCTTGGGTTTAATTTAATCTCCTGGAGCTCACGTAAACAACCGACAGTTTCAAGATCATCCACTGAGGCCGAATATAAAGCAGTTGCAAATACCACAGCAGAACTTCTTTGGATACGTGCACTTCTTCAAGAACTTGGGATTGGACAGTCTACACCACCAATACTTTGGTGTGACAATATTGGCGCCACCTACATGTCGGTCAATCTAGTCTTTCATGCATGTACGAAACATGTGGAGATCGATTTTCACTTTGTTCGTGACCGAGTTGCTAATAAATCCTTAGTGGTTCGATTTGTTCCAAGTTCGGATCAGATTGTTGATGTTCTTACTAAGCCAGTTGTTTCTGCCAAGTTTCATAACTTTTGTTACAAGCTCAACGTACGATCTCCCCCGTTGATCTTGAGGGAGGATATTAATGCAACTATAACACAAGACTCCAACTCCAAGTATGAGTCTTGTGCAGCACAATTCTATCCGAAGGTTATTGATAAGAAGTCTATCTCATCCGGTCTCACCCAGACTCCTAGTTCTAAGCTAGAGTCCTAAGTCTAATTGTATGCTAAATAGATGAGAGTTAAAGAGTCCTACTTTCAGTATGTATAGGAGTCTTAATCTATTATGATCAGTATGTATAGGAGTCTTAGTCTATTATGAACTCTTGTAATTCTCCTATAAATATTCAATGAATGCTCAGCTATAGAGCAAGGTTTTACAGCCTAATATACTAGTTCTTTCAACATGTATGCAGATTTGTTGTTTTATATAGTTATCAGTCCCATCATTACATCTGTAATAAAGATAATGTAGTAAAATTAAGCAAAAGTTGAAATTTGTGAACTAGAGCCAATGTATCAGTATCTAAAACGTTTGAGATATGATACGTTTACAACTTCTGTACAACTCCAACTTTTTTTTAAAATCAATCATTGGATATGAAGGACCCGCATGTAAAAAATAGATCCAATGGTGAGTTTGAAAAAAAGTTATAGTTGTATAAGAGTTGTACAGAAGTTGTAAACATATCATTTTTAAAACGTTTACTCCTGGATTGTGTCTATGTTTTTAATGCTGTTTAATGGGGTTCTCGTGGTTCCTTGTAGTCTCTAGGTTCAGAAGGAGCTTGAGCACCCTTTTTTCTTTTTTCTTTTTGGGCTAAAATTAACCATAAACATTGGTGGTTGTTGTTTGTGTTGGGTGACACCTCCTTTAGTAGTAAATTCTCACTATCAACATTTGGCTTGGACCTTTTAAGTACAGAGTTTCTGCCCTATATGGAAGTGATGTGTGTTCATGTGCCTTATTTGTTAGCGATTTCTTTTGCTTGTATGGGCACCTTACCTCCATTTCTTATGCAGGTGGGCTGAGTGGAATGGTAAGTACCGTGATGACATAAGAAGATTTATCAAGGTAATGCTAAGAAGGAGCAATTATCCTATGTGTCTATAGCTTGTTATCTTTGTTTTGAGAACAGTTTAAAAACAATAATGAAATATAAACAGCCTATCACAGAGAATTAAAATTCTGAAAAATGAATAAAAACGATTATGATTGAAAGGGATCTCCTAGTTTCTCTTGTAAATTCAGTAATTGGGTTGAGTTTCTTAAAATATTTTCGATTTAAACTGATTTATTAGATGTTGTTTGAAGCTACAGCATTAACTAGTCCAGAAATGGGTTAACTTTGTATCTTCTAGTAGGATTATATGTTTAATGTGAGACTTTGACATTCATTTTCTCTTAGCAGGATTAGTCATTTTTTTGTACCTTCTTAGCCTAAGTCACATATGATAGTGTTCAATGGAGAGAAAGAATAGTTATATCATTAATCACATGTCATTATTCCTGCTTTCTAATTTTTGTCTCACTTGGACATAACATAGGGTGACTCTGGTATGAAGGGAAGTTTTGCAACTCGGGTTGCTGGGTCTGCTGACCTTTACAAAGTAAGCATAATTTTTTATGCAGTAACATTATGGTTCTTTTGCTATTTATATGTTCTGTACCATTTTTTTTTTATTTGATTATAAATTTAAATTTTTTATCTTTATTGCAAAGTACAAAACTATTGATTGGTACTCACAAGTCAGTGGTTTGGCCTAAATTTCTAACACCAAAGTGTCTCTACCTGCTCAACAACAGATGGCCAATAAAATTGGACATAGGGATTATCGGCTCATTACTGATATTGAAAGCTTTACCTTCAGTTTTGGTGTTCTGAGGCAAATTGGATTTCAATACTATCCGTATTACCCTCAAACTCAAGAAAACCCAGCTTACCCTTATTTTCCCCAATGGTATAATTTTTTTCACCAAACTATCTTGATCAACACTGTGGAGGGAATACATCCTTATTGTGATGTGGCACCTTTTATTTTGGTCTTGGCCATAGATGTAGCTTGTGTTGACTGTTGAGTATGGATGTCCTCCTTAACGCTTTGTGCTAGCTGTAAATATTATTTGGAAAAATGCTATCTTAGTAGCACATAATTAGCTTTCATCCCCAACTACTGGAAAACAGCAAGTTTGCTGAAATATATGTCAGTTTATTGTCCATGTTGGTGTTAGTGTGTTTGTGAGCTTGATATACATTGTTGGCCCACTTTTGAGTGGCTCAAGTTTTTGGGATAAATGGATTCTAGCAGTTTTTTTAAGAAAAATATGTTACTAACTGCACTTAAATCAAGATGTGACTATTGTTCTCATATTTTTTACTCGATTCTACAGAAGAATAAACGCAAGCCTTATCATAGTGTAAATTTTGTTATTGCACATGACGGCTTCACACTTTATGATCTTGTTTCATACAACTTCAAGGTATGTTCAAATTTTAAATCCATCAGTTTATTTTCTACTGAATCTTATAGCATGGGGTATTTCTCTTAAAAGTTTTGGTTTTGTAGCACAATGATGCTAATGGAGAAGGTGGAAATGACGGATGCAACGATAATTTTAGCTGGAATTGTGGTTTTGAAGGTGATGCTTACTTGATTTTTCTAGTTGGTTGTAGTTTTGAATATAATAGTTGTGATATGATGAAAGGTCCGTGTATTTTCCATTTTGTGTATCACAACACTACACAAGTATGTATAAGCTTTCAATGTCAGTATTCAATAAAATCTCTAAAAACTGTTCAACTCTACTGAAAGTCATTACTCTTTTTCATTTGTGCCTTGAATCGTTTTGTACCGACATCATGTTACATTTATCACTTACTGGAGATGCATTGTTGTTTTCTTGACCTGTTCATATTGCTACGGTTTTGTTTAGTGTGTTTTTATTTATTTTTTTATTTTTTTTGTGATGATAGTGCAACCATTTGATATCATTGGATAGCATCCTAAATTGTTTACAGTTTCATACTTTCTTCAAAAACTTATTAGATGATTTAATTAGAGTAACAGTTGCTACTGATAGCATCCTGAAATCTGATGCATTGTTGTTTTCTTGACCTGTTCATATTGCTACGGTTTTGTGTTTTTTTTTTTTTTTGTGTTTTTTTTTTTTTGTGATGATAGTGCAACCATTTGATATCATTGGATAGCATCCTAAATTGTTTACAGTTTCGTACTTTCTTCACAAACTTATTAGATGATTTAATTAGAGTAAGAGTTGCTACTGATAGCATCCTGAAATCTGATTTTCTTATGGGATTTTTTTTTTGGGGGGGGGGGGGGGGAGAATAAGAGGGAGAGAGAGTAATGAGCTGGTAGGTAGGGACAGTTCTGGGCCCTAATTCTGGGGGAGGGAGAGAGAGAGAGAGACTGGCAGGGACAATTTAGACCCTGAATTTTGCATCTAAATTATGCAGTCCGTAACAAGAAGAAATAAAGTCTCTTCAACTAGGGTTACTCAATTGTCTGGCTGAGAACTTGTCTGATGATGTAATGTTAACTTTTAGATTTTTCTTTTCTTTTTCTCATTTCTAGATATCTTGTTTTAATTGACCTTTTATTAATTTGCTAGGTGAAAGTGGTGATACTAGTGTCAAATCTTTACGCTCTCGTCAAATGAAAAACTTCCATTTGGCATTAATGATATCTCAGGTAAACGCACTTGAGCAATGTCATGTATCATCTACTTGTACTATCTATTTCTTTATTTAACTTGTTAAAAATAAGTCTCAAAACTTGTTGACCCTGGATAAATGGTTTTCCCAATTCAGATTTTGACTAAATTATTTCCCACATTCGGGCTATTTATCTGATAATTCTTTCTTATGACGACTGTTAGGTAGTGTATAGGTTATCAAAACCTCCTCAAAACAGTTTTTCTCACTCAATTATCATTTTTTGGAATTTAGCCCTGTCAACTGTCAGTTGCAACTGGCAAGATTTCAATTGTTTGTTTCATGCTACTAGTAAACTTGCAGCAACAATGTAATTTTATTAGTGCATATAAACAGGGAACTCCAATGATGCTAATGGGGGATGAATATGGGCATACTCGCTATGGAAATAACAACAGTTATGGACATGATACTATTATTAACCATTTCCGGTGGGAACAGGTGATTCTCTATTTTACATTATTTCTTTCTGATAGCTTCAATTCAAATAATGATTAATTATTTCAACTATTTTGGGAAGACAGTTGGATGCACGGAGGAGAAATCATTTCAGATTCTTCTCAGAGATCATCAAATTTCGGCGAACACATCACCTATTTCGTCAGGAAAATTTTCTCAACAAAGTAATCTCTTTGTCGGTTCTTACTTAAATGAATCAGGATAATATTTTACATGTATCTCTAAGTACTCACTTCTTATGGGGCTTATGAAGCGCTTCTTTTATGCAGGATAATGTGACATGGCATGAAGACAACTGGGACAGTTACGACAGCAAATTTCTTGCATTTACGTAAGTAATAATACGTTTATCTTCCGAGTAGAATATGGATATTTGACACAGTTTGATTGATTGTTTGGACTCCTTTTGATGCCAGTCAGAGGCTCATGGCATTTACAATCTCTTAGTTTCTTTTTGTTCATGTGACACTATATCTTGATTGCGTAAACGTACGGCTTTTGTTTTCATAGGATCCTTGTGACAGTTTGCAAGAATCCTACTTTACATATGTACTAAAGGATGCTTGAACCCTCTAACTAACATTTGACAGCCTCTACAATACTTAAGCGAATGCTGGTATTACAATAAATTAAATATCATATTAGATGCATTTCAATTAGAACCTAGAGGATACCTTGAGGCTAAATATGGTTTATTTAGAGGTGCTAAGAGTCGTATTTTCCCTTCTGCCTGACAATCTTGTCCATTTAACTCCTATTAAATATGTAGCAAGTGACAATATACTGGGATCCATATTTGTGAAAGTGGTGCATGATTGGGAAGTAGAATCTGTGGTTCTCTTTCATATAAACTTTATTTATTACGGGTTCAGAGAAAGAAGGAAAGAATGTTTTGGAGCGTAAAGAATATGGCATGTTTGATTTTAATTCTTATTATGAGTCCTTAATAGGTTCTGTTTCCATGGAGGGCATTTGACACATGAAGACACTTCCAAAGTTGCTTTTTATCTTCCTTTTTTTCATTTTTTTGAAGGGGAAGACTGTTAGGAAAGATCTTGACATTGGAGAAACTGGTTTGGAGAAAGAAGATTAATCGTGGATAGGTGTTGTGCGTGAGAAAGTGGAAACAACTTTTCAGTTTGGTTTCACTTTCAGTTGTGATAGATTTGTGGTTGCTAGTATTATTGCTCATTGGGGTTAAAAGAGGGCTTGAGTTGCTCTACGGTTTTGGAAAGGGAGGTTTAGAAGGCATAGCAGTTTTATGGGTATCAAATGCAAGAAAGAAATAGTAGAACTTTCGATGGTGTTGAGATGCGCCGGAATAAGCTTACGCATGCGTTCCCACAATCACTATTTGACAGGATGTCTGCTTCGGGCAGTATTTAACTTTTCTTTTCCTCTTTATAAGATTTCTTGGGTTCTTTGAATTTTAGATTGTAGTTTTCTACCTTTTTTATTCCTTGGGAGACCTATGGTATACTCCCCTGTGCTCTAATTACAACCTTCTGTTTTCTTTTTCTTTTTTCCTTTTTTCTTCTTCAACAAAACTATTACTTTTTAGTATATTACCTCTAGATTGGGCACTATTCATGATTCCAAGATAGTTGAGTTGAAAACATGCATATTATGTTGCATCATCAAGAAAAAATAACATGTTAGGGTTTGGACGTAAAATGGGAGAGATGAATACAAGATCATAATACAAAACAAAATGTAGTTGAGTTTAGAAGCATAGACCTGAGATTCCATAATTTACTAGGTATGGAACTCTTATTTAATACATTAATGTTGCAGGCTTCATGACCATAATGGAGGAGACATCTATTTGGCATTCAATGCTCATGACTTCTTTGTCAGAGTTTCAATAGTCCGACCACCAGGCAAGAGGAGTTGGTTTCGTGTGGTTAGTTTTCTCCCCTTTTTGGTACATATACCAAAGTGTTTACTGCTTCCATGGATTGTTAACTGCATAATTTGGAATTAATTTTGCCCTCAAATCACCAAATTTTCCTTTTTCTAATTATTGTGCGTGTCATATCCACTTGCTAGATTCACCTGTTTGTTCTTTAAATTCAGCACACTGGTGGTAATGTTATTGCTAAAACAATGTTGCTTGATGGCACAGTGATTGCTCAATAGCTTAGATCTGCACATTGTTCCATCCATTTCTTTGACTCCATCTGTGGACCAACTGATCTTCAGCACATCTAAACAATAATGCTACTCGAGTGCACAGTAATACTACTTCTTGAATATTGTTCACTGACATAATCCCTAATCCTCATTCCTCTATCCACTTTTAACATTTTCTTTTCGTTTTACATGTGAAGTGTGGGATCATGAAACACGTTGGATTAGGTTTATCTGCTTTATAGAATCGTCGTCCTTGAATTGCAGGTGGACACTAGTCTTGAGTCTCCGGACGACTTTGTCCGTGATGGTGTCCCAGGCATTGGAAGCACCTATAATGTTGCACCCTACTCCTCAATTCTTCTTGAGGCAAAGTAATGAGATGATTTGCAGGAGCTACTTGCTGATGAAATCCGCAGACAGTTTGTTCTGATCTGGATTACAATGTACGCCGGTCGACCGTTCCAATTCCATGCATTCACGACATGGTTAGAACCAAAGATGTGGAGAAAAACAGTGCCAAACATGGAATGCAGGTATACAACAATCCCAAACTCAAACTTTCAGCGGTTAAGAGAGCATAAAGTTTCTTCATGATAATGCATTATACTTTTGGATGAGAGAAAGTATACTCTGGTACCAAAATAAAGAAACACTTTGGAACTTCGCAATCATATTTAGAGTGTGCTTTTGAATTTAGTTTTGGCTACTAAGGTGGTTGGAATTTGTGAACAGCCTGAGTGCCAATTGGTAATGGCTGGCTAGTAGGGCTGTATTCGAACTCAGCTTAAACTCGAGGTGAGTTTTAAACACCTATTCAAACTTGGCTCAGGAGGACCCTTGACGAGGCCAAACCCTGGATGAGGTCGAACGGCCGTTAGCTATGAAAACATGTTCCACATCTAAATGTTGGATCAAAGTGGTCAATCAGCCCTACCGCATGGCTGTCAAGTGTTGCCTCCAATCTTTCATTTATTTCCAAATGTCGATCATCCTTTCGAATCCCAACATGATGCTGCAGCCGTTAGATCAAACACATGTTGACAAATATCTTAAATCGGTTTTAATGAGATGAAATTGTAACCAATTTAATGTGATGAAAATTATGGCCGTTCGCTATGCAAATGTGTCCCACATATGGTCGTTGGGTCAAAGTGGTCGATTAGCCCCCCCCCCCCCCTCTCTCAACTCTTGAGAAAAAAAAAAATTAAGGTAAAATAAAAAAATAAAAAAATAAAAAATTTATGGCCCATAGTAAGAAATTTTTGTTGCTCGATCCTTGGTCCATTCTCTTTTATCATCTCTTTAACTAGTTTCATCTCATTTGGAACGATAGCTTTATTGTCAAAAAAAAATTTTTAAAGTTTCACAGGTAGCAACGGACATGCATATTTGAAATTACTAACAATGGAAGGAGTTTTACAAAGTTATAGAGATTTTGTTCAAAGTAAATGAAAATGGTTTAGTAAATCAGTGTATTGGAATAAGACAGATGTGGATTTGAGGAGTCGCACGCCTGACAAAGTTCAATTTCGTAAGGATGTGTGGCCAAAGATAACATGAAATGGAGATTCATTTCAATATAGCTAGATGGCATTAGAAAAGTCTAAAAGATATGTATTTCATTTGTTGTGTTGCGTTTAGCATAATTTGTTTTGTGTAGAATATAGTGTGTTTTGTATAACAGTTAGTGGGCTATTGTGTTAGTTAGAGTGGGTTGTTCTAACAAAAGGAGTAAGAAAATGTTAGTTTTAAGAGCCAGGTCATTCAAGTAAAGTCTTGCGAGAACGTCGAGAAACACACAATTCATCTAACTCAAATTTCTAAATTTTAATACAGACACTAAGATTTTTTTTTTTTTTTTTTTCAAAAAACTCTTTTCAATTTTGCTTATTAATTTTTAATTTGAAGGGAATAATAAAAATATTAAAACTGAGTTATGTTTAATTTACTTAAAATTTGTCTTAATATATATTCATACTTTAACCTCTACTTAAGAAAAAAAATTATTTGGCCCCCTCCCATTAAAATGTCTAGCTCCGTCCCTGCGATTAGCCCCACTGTATGGTTGCCACGTGTTACCTTCTCCAATCTTTCATTTTTATTCCCTCCCAATCGTCGATCATCCTTTCAAATTCCAACATGATGCTGCAGTAGTTGGAGCAAAACACCTAATTGACCAAAAAAAAATAAAATAAGTATGAAAATTAGATTGTTTGATTGAGACAAATGTCTCACATATATGGTATATGTATATAACATATGATATAATTATATATTATATCATATACTTTACATTTATATTTATATTGAATTATAAACTTATAACTATAACATATAATTCCTATATAATTATTATTATTTTTGTTTTTTTGACCGTTGGCTTATATGAGGCGGCTATACAACCAAACCTTAGGCTATGTATGAGTGGGGAGTTGGGACAGATTAAAAAACTTGGATTAATGTGAATCATGATTTCCTATTGTTGTATGGTTTCTTGGGCATTGTGACCTCTTGACTTTTGGGAAATGCTAAAGTGATTCTGATTCCTATTTCCTACCCACTACTATGTACTATCCCATCCCCCATGGACCACAACCAAAGCATTCACTATGTTCTGCGAATGTGTGTTGACTGTTGCGTGTGTGGAAGGTTCGGTGCAGGAAGATGAGTCTTTCTCTAATAAAGTATCTACCCAATTATTTGATCAAATTATTGCTATCAATTTAGACAGATATTCTATATGAAACTCTCCTGTCTTAATAAGTGGTCGAGTTTCTTAAATCTATTTGGACGGAAAAGTTTTATAAGATTTCTCACGTTATCATTTGTCCGTCCGTCCGGATAAACGATCGAGCAACTCAAATTTATTTAGAGAGATAAATTTCATAGCATCTCTCACAAAATTACTATTAAACAAATAATTTCCTTCTATGGTGATTTTTGTAGATAGTTGGAGATCGATGACAGGTGTATGGCCAATCAAATGGATCCCAACATCGTGATAGCCAATCACTGCTAACAAAGATGCACGTCCCACGCTTCTCCCACAAACCAAAAACACACACTTTTTTGGGTGACTGGGTGTCCTTTTAACACGTGTTGTTGACCATGTGTTCACAGGCTCTCGCTCAGTCTCTGACGCAATCAATACTTTCTTTGATTACGCCCAATTCAATTTTAACTTCAATTTTCTTATCATCGCCTGCACACACCTATACTATATACAAATTATGTCATTATAAATTTTTATTTTATCGATTTTGTAATCATTTTTCTAAATTTTTTCTATTAAATTTTAACGGACACCTTAAAAATTTTCAAAATACCAATTTTTTTTAAAAAAAAAAAAAAAAAAATCAAATTGTTTAATTAAGGTAATTTTAAAATTTTATAAATTTTACAAAAATATAAAAGTCATTTCATCCATTTTCCGTCTGACTTGACATCAAGGCTCAAACTCTAAGATGATGGGTAATACTGCGAATTTTTTAAAGTTTACATATTAAATGAGAGCTTTTCAATTTTAGGAGGGTGATTATAAAATCAATGAAAATTTAGAAAGATTAAGTGAAGTTTTTTCCTAATTATTTTCTCATGATATAAATACAAAATCAGATTCTAAACCGAAGGTTAAAGAGAAAAGGATTAACTCGTTAGTTTCCAGTTAAAAAATAATAATAATAATAATAATAATAAAAGAATTAGTGTCAAGCACAAAATTGAATCCCACAAGTAGAATTGTACATACATTGTTTGGAAATATCAGTCTCCTTGATCTACTAGGCCCATCGAAATTATTTGGGCCCAATCTGCCCACCCGACCGAGCTGACCGGCCCAAATACATTGCAACATCTAAGATTGCAAATATCTCAGAACCACCCGAGAGTCGAGGGATACGAATCACGAGTATCTTGCTCCGATGTACAACAAAAGTCGCTTCAAAGAGGTTACGACTCTCGAAGATTCGTACGCACGAGTCATGCAGCTACGGATCCCGGAAGATCTGTATGCTCGAGATCATATCACCAACAATTGCAAATCCTTAGAAATCACTCAAATCATAGATCCTCAGAGCAGTCTAACCATATCCAGAACCTCTATAAATACAAAAGGATATCAAGTATCACTAAACCCTTTGTCTCTCAAAATTTACTCTAAATACTCTCTCAAATCGCCTATTAACTTAGGCATCAGAGCGAGATTATAGACACCCCCGACACAACTATTAATTATTTTTTGGATCTCAAAAATGAAATGTCACCTACCAAAAAAACTGCATCATCATACGTGGTTATGATGCTATGTATAATCTTCTTATATGTTCATGGAAAAGCATGTAGGGACAGAGTAGTCAATTTACGAGATAGATGATTCCAGTGGCGATTTATTTATTCAAAAAGAAAAGCACAAAAGAAGGACATGTATAGCTCATACTTGGCTAATGCCTTACTGTTTTCCAATCATGGATCCCCACTGACGGACTCTTTGCCTGGCGCGTCCACAATGAGTTTTTTATTTTTATTTTTTTTTATTTTATTTTATGGACCACAATGAGTTGTCTCTATTAACAAACAAGAAAAATTATACTTTGCCCTTCAATTATTATTCAATTTTTAATGTCTCCCAAAAATTTTAAAAAGCTATAATTGGTTTTTCAAATTACCTAATCTTTTCACTTAGCACTCTAAATTATAAATTTATGTTAAATCTAGGGCGGTAAATAAACAAATCAGTTCGACAACCTCCTCGTATAAATTGGACTCGAATTCGATTCACTTAGTAAATGAGATAACCGTGAACACAAATTATGGTCAATTATTAAATGAGCTATAAACTCAGCTCAAATCGTATTATTTCATTCTTATTATTTTAATTTCGTAATTAGAAGAAGAATCATCTTCTTAATATAATAAATATAACTTGAATTATTGTTATTGTGGGTCTTGATAAATATATGTGTGCTTATGTGTATGTATAAATATATGTGTGTGCACGCAATGAATTTATGTACATACATATAAATTCGAGATTGAATTATTTAAGATTCAAGTTAATTTATTTAATTAACTCAAATGATAAAATCGAAATACTAAGTAATTGACTAGTAATTAGTATGGATATATGAAAAAAAAAAATAAACAATCATGATATTTGCTTTATATAAATAATGAATAAATTAATTAAGCAGCTCGTAAATAAGTTCAAGTTCGTTTGAAAAATAAATAAGCCATGCTCAAACAAATTATCTAATTTGGTAATAAACTCAAGCTTGGCTTACATTCGAAATAAAATTAAACGGACAGAGCTTTAATATTCAACGCTAAGCTATATTATAACCCTAGTTAAATATGATAGAAAAATGAAAAGGCTACGTTAAATGAAAAATTCAAACAAAATCACTTTGGGAGGAGGCATAATTTTGTATTTTCACACAAATGATATGGGCATAATAGATATTTTATTTTTACGTGTACCGTCTTCCATTGGATATCGTAGAAAATCCTAACCATATATGAGGCTCAGTAAAAGAATTAGGGAATTTGGAGGTTAATTGCAACTTTATAAAATTTGGAAACATAGCAAATTATGTGGTAATTAAAGAGGAAACTATAGTTCAATTCCCGAAGGAAAATGATTGTTGAACCGTCCCCCCAACACCTATTGATAATAAAAAAAAAAATTGATTTTTATTAAAAGGTTGTCTCTGATGTGACATCATAGACAACCTTTTAATAAAAACCAACTTTTTTTAAGAAAAAGAGGGTGACAAGGACGGTTTACCGTCCCCTGTCTATCAGCCCTCATTCCCGAAACAATAAAACCGACTTCATTAATCCTAAAATGAGAACCAACAGAATCATTCACAGTAACATTAGAGCATTCTTAGTAGTCTTATCAAATTCTACTATTTAAAATAGCTAAAAATTACTTTTTTTTTATTTTAACCATCCACTTTTTTATAGCACTCCGAACAGCCTCACAATTTTAGATATCTACTATTATTATTCTATTTAAATAATCTTCTTTTTTTTTTCAAAAGGGAGGTACTGTTTGATGCATGAGAAAGAAATTAAAAAAAAAAAAAAAGAGAAAATTTTAATAATGTTTTATTATTTTGATGAGTGAAAATTGATCACTGTTGCACCAATTTGTTTTTCACTAAATCGATGAAGCTGCTAGCTAGAGACTCATTTTAGACTATTTTTGTCAATTTGCTCACCCAAATAGTCCAAAAAAAAAAAAAAACTATTTTGGCGAGTTTACCGAAATGCTCAATTTATTAGCTAAAAAAAAAAAAAAAAAAAAAAAAAATCATATTTTTATATTTTAGCTATCAACTTTCACTATTCTATTTAAATATTATTTACTAAAAAAATTATTCTTTCTTTATGAAAATATTCCAAACTCAATTTCTTTCTCCCTCACCATTTTCAACCAGCATCAACACAAAACCCCCAAAGCAAAACTTAAAACCGTTGTTCGAATCGGTCACCACATGGCGTCCTTCTTGTAGTCGTCGAGTTGGATCTGGAGACGTAGCTGAGGAGCTGGAAGGTGAGCCGCACGTGTTGGATGACAAGCATATGTAGGGGCGGGAATTATATTGAAGTCGTTGAGCTAGTGGATGCAGTCGAAGGGGGAGTGAAAGGCGAAAGGTTGGGTCGGAGAGGATGGGGACGTGCCCAGATGTTATGAAAATGGAATTCTACGCGGAGTAAGGATTATTAATATTAGAATATATAATATGGTATGCTATTTTTTTTTTTTATGTTAAAAATATATGTTATGATTTGATACTTACCTTATAAGATAATTACTTTTTAGATGATCGATTGAAATTGATGGCAATTACAATCAAATTATTTAATTTGAGTACCATACTTATTTTTATTTCCACCTCTACGATTCCAATATTTTCTATTTAAGCATGATGAAATAATGAAAAGATACGCAAAAAATTAATCTCAAACCTTGTGTTTGAAAAAGTTTAGATTTCCTCTAACAAATTTAAAGGGTTTAAGTTTCTTTAAAACTTAACAAATTATTTGGTTACGTGTTTGTAAAATCATTCACGTAACACGAGAATTGATGGAGCCGACAATAGCGGCATGGTGGATGGCAGAGAGATTGAAGTGGACGTTGTTGAGGTCGCCGTGAAAGCAGCCATGGTGCCCTCGGTGACAGTGTCCATAGGAGACGAGAGGATCGGTGAGGAGAAGAAATTGATTTTGGAATAGATAAATCGATAGAGGAGAGAAAAAATAAATTTTATTGTTTTTTATTTTTTTGCGAGTGAATGCTCATATTTTATTCCATGTGCATCTTTCTCGGACACAATTCCTTTTTGGTAAATATGTTTGATGAGAGCTCATTTTATAAGGATGGACCGAAAAAGTGACGTTTTACAGCATTCAATAAAGAGTTGACACTTCATTAAAAGACTAAAATACATTAAGCATGAAAAACACCCAATATTTTCCTTTTCAAAGAGCCCAACCAGTTTTAAACCCACCACCTGTTCAGCCCCACCCATTGTCGGATTCCACTAACGGCCACAGCCAAATTTGTGCTGGAACATAGAGCGGCAAAAAACGGCCAGATCTGGAACTGTTGCCCAACACGTCGACCCCAATCCAGACCCCGACCCCCGACCACCGGCGGAAACCCACGCACCTCGACCCACCAAACCCAATCTGGCGAAGCCTGATGTCAAATTCAATGGCAAAGAGAGAGAAAGATCTGGCGAGAGAAAGAGAGACACGACAAATGAAAGAGAGATCCGGCGAAGCCCAAGTCCAAGATTTGATGTCACTTAAACCAGCACATATCTGGCAGTTTTTGGCCAAACCGGCGTTGACAAAATCCGGCCAAATCTAGTTTTGGTGTTGTTGGGACTTGGGGTGGTTCTCCGGTGGCTGTTGATCAGTGGTCTGGTGGAGATTCTGGTGATTGTCCATCGGAAAATGACAGATTTTTTTGCAAAAGGAAATAAAACCCAACGATGTAGTTGTCTATCCGGCGAAGGCAAGGGTCTGACAAATATTAGAGATAACATAAATGAGTAGGGGATTTGGTGTTTTTATGTTTATAATATTTTTGTTGTAATTTTTAGTTTTTTATGAGTTGTTAACTTATAATTGGATGCTATAAAATAAGAGTTTTACAGCCCATTCTTATCGAAGGTATTCTTATGTAGTCATGTTTGATATGTCACTTAAAAAAAAAGAAAAAAAAAAAAAGAAGTAACTGTTATGTTTGGCGTGACTTTAGCTGGCAATATTTATTTGACTTCTAAAAGCTTCGCGACCAAAACCTCGTCACATGGGCGTTGTTTCCATTTTGATGAAAGTGCCCATGCTTCCTTAAATTAAATAAATAAATAAATAGCATTTCTCTTTTAAGAAAATATAATAATTCAGATATATCCCAACGGCTGGAAAGTGGAAGCCCAAGAAAACTTCCTCCTCCGTTCACCACGACGTCCGCGTCGGTCAATTCCAAAGAAATTGACCTTTGTCACCTTTTTAATAACCAAACATTTTTTAAGGCCTTTGCAAACAACCGTCTAAATTTACATGATTTTAATATATATATATATATATATTATAGATGTTCATTTTAGGACAGAAATTTCCTACAAATTGATTTGTAAGAAATTTCATATAACCCACATAAAAGAGTAACATGTATCTTTTAAACATGTGAGAAGCATATTTTTTTTATTAATACTATTAAAAAAGCATGTGAAAAGTATATACTACTAAAAAAATATGTGTTTCTTACATGTCAAGGGACACATGTCAATCTTATATGTGGGTTGTATAATATTTCTTATAAGCCGATTTGTAGAAAAATTTCGTCGGTATTAATTTATAAGCAATATATAAAATTAATGTATTTGACATTATTCATAATTTTATATTATTTAATTTTTTTTAAATATGTATTAATATTAACTTTATGTAGATCATCAAATACATAAACTTTAAAATTTAACAATAAAATAGAAAGAGTTGCGTAACTCCATTTTAATTTTCTTCATTTTTTATATCACATTAATTACTTTTTAATTTTTTTATTTTTTCATACAAAATTCAAAATTTCACTCTATTTTATAAGTTTATATCACATAATTTACTCTTAATTACTTAAAAAATCAACAACCCCAATGTTTATCAACCACACTCTTGTGAACGGAGACAAATCATTAGTGGAGGCAAATTACTCCAAGCCCATAAATAATTCATTATTCAATAAATAAATAAAAACAAGTTCACTATTCAATAAATCAACACAAATTAGTTAGAGGGAGACGGTGATAAAACATGACAAAATAATTGAAGACAAAGTTGAAGGTGTGATCTGCATGCTCTTAACTTATTGTGAATTGAAAAAGATAGGCCTCCTTTGTTATTATAATTGTTTAACAATATTGACGTAACACTTAAAATTAATTATCAAATTTTTTTATTATCATTTAACAATGATAAATCAAAGAGTTAATTTGAAATGCCACCTCAATTTTATTAGATAGAATTATAATATTTAACAATTTTTTTTTTTTTTGTGAATGTTTAATATTTTGAATTATTTATTATTAAAAAAGAAAAAAAAAATGAAGAGAAATATTATCAAACAAAATCCTAATCGTTGTGACTAATTAAAAATTAAAGCAAAGAACGTGGCAATCATAACTATAAATACAATTCCATAACTAGGCATAGAATTTTCAAAACCCAATATTTAAACACACGGTCCAATCATGTGGCATATAATTCTTCACGTTTTAAATGTAAATAGAAACCTATAATATTTGATGGTTGAGATTTTCCTAATCATTCAGTCACCCTTCTAGATTTTACTTAATTAACTTATTTCGATTCAATTACTTTGCCTAAACAGAACTCCGAACCTCGTAAGACCAGACATCCCGAGTTGACCACCTCCACTCCTGAGTTGACAGCTACTAATGCGTGCACCAGTGAACTCAAATTGTTTTTATTCACCGCCACGGTCAATTAACCATTGAAAAAAAAAAAAAAACAACCTGTTTCTCACCAGTTGTTTTATTATATATATTACGCACATAAATTTTCAGCCAACCGGTTTGTAAATTATTTTATATAATTTACGTATAAAATTAATATATGTCACTTCATAAGTAAGCAATATATATTATTTTAATAACATTTAATAAAAAAAACGTGTTTCTCATATGTTTAAAAGACACATGTCACTGTTATATGTGTGTTGTATAAAATTTCTTACAAATCGATTTTGTAGGAAGTTTTTTTTTTTTTTCCATATATTATATATTGACATAATATTGTTAATTTACTCTTAAATTAATTTTTGTTAAAAAATAAAAATTTTTAATAGTATATTAACGAGTAAGGTTAGAAATTATATTTTTATCATTGTAAAGTAGATGTGACTTTTAAAATTATTATTAGATCAAAATACAATAGTGAATCATTCCATGACGGAACTAGCATTTAGAATTTGGGGGTAAAACTAAAAAAAATAATAAAAATTGAGATATAGAATTTTAATATTTTAAGGATTAAAAGAGTATTTAAAAAAAAAAAAAAGGTGGCTTAGGGAGCCCACCATCTGGCTCTGCCGTGAATCTATTATAAATTTAATAATAATTTAAAAGTCATGTCAATTTGAGAAGATAAAAATATAGTGCAGAGTATTACTCATAAATTAAGAATGCCAAGTCCAAAAAAAAAAAAAAGACAAGAACGCTTCGTTAATATAGTGAGATGATCACCTTATCATAATAAAATAATTATAAAATAAAATATAATTTCTAGTATTACACGTACAATTATAATTACCTAATTATGTCAATATTATAAATATATGTGGAAAAAAAAGGGGTCTATGGTATAGAGCATGATAAGGAATTAAGGATAACGTTGAGTTATTTTGAAAATTTGAAAAATAAAGTTCGAATAATCGATAATTGAAGAAAGAATGAAATCCTATTTTGAGGTTGAGCTCATTGACAAGGTACGTGGATCGAGGCGCATAGGAGCCTCGCCTTCTTAATATCGTCAACCGAGTTTCCCAAGAACCTTCTCACTTCTCTCTCTTATAAACCCTTCCCCTCCTCTCTCTGTCTCTCTCACTGCCTTTTTTGGTTTCTCCATCTACAACTCGCTTCCTTTGTTTCTCAGAGTAGGCGGCGACGACGACGACAATGGCTTACTCCAGTTTTGTGGGTTTGATGCTTGTCGCTTTGGTGGCTGGCTCCGCTTTAGCTCAGGCTCCGGGAACCGCGCCAGCCGCTTCACCGAAAAAGTCTCCACCGGCTTTTACGCCGACGGCTACTCCTCCTCCGGCTTCTACACCGACGGCTGCTCCTCCTCCGACTCAGACCTCGTCCCCGACGCATTCCCCCACCGTGTCTCCACCATTATCGGCTCCCGTGCCGACCAGCACCACGCCTCCGGCCGGTGCCCCCGCCAGCTCGCCTCCATCTCCTCCCTCGTCTTCCCCTCCGTCGAACGCTCCGTCTGGCTCGGGTACCACGCCCTCGATCGGCTCGCCGCCGGGTGAGTCTCCAACCAGTCCTGCCAATGACGCAGCGTTGAACAGAGTCGCCGCCACCGGATCCGTAGCGTCAGTGATCTTGGCCGCGGCTTTGTTGCTGTAGATCCCATCGGAGTTATGTTTCTCTCGTTGGCCTCCATTGTCCCAGATTCACTAGGGTTTTATTCTAGTACTAGTTTTATTTTTATTTTTAATGGAGTTCGTTTGTTTTTTTTTTTTCTTTTTTAAATTTATTTATTTGGGTTTGCTGGTGGTGATAGCGTTGGATGATGAATATTATTTGGGTCTGTGCTCTTGATTGGATTGAGTTTATTATTATTATGCAGATTATTGTGTATGCTTTGTTATGGATTCTTTTCTTAGAGTTTTGGCTTCAGTTTCTGTTCTATATTTTTGATCCCTGTTTTGTTCTGTGTTCCGTGTTCCTGTTCCCCCGCCATGTCAGTTGAAGACATTTTGATAGTGATTACAGTGGTTGAGAGAAGTGTGTAGTCTCCATGAAAGAGAGAGTAGACACTAGGTAGAGCTTGTGGTGAAGGGGTTGTTTTTGTCATTTTGCTACCGATTAGAGTAAAGCTGGCCGAGGACAGCTGGAAAGCATGGGTCGGTGTTTTTTTTTTTTTTTTTCAGAAATCAAGTAAATGGTGGTTTGGTTGGTTTTTGTTGTTCTCTGTTAATTGGTTGGTTTTTGTTGTTGGTGGAGAAAAGTGGAGATTTCTTTACACGTGTCACGTGGTCACAGCTGTTATCGGACCTCCCTGTTACGCACCCATGTGCTTTGCGACAGCCAAGAGAGAGAGAGAGAGAGAGAGAGAGAGGAAGAATGAATACCTTAGCTTTAGTCTTTTTAGCCAAAGAAAAGTTGGAAAGTATTTATTTTTTTATTCTTTTGTATTTATACTATTATGCTTTACTCATTGAGTTGAGTCGGTTGGCTAGGTCTTTCGTCTTTAAAGAGGGTTTATTTTTTTGTTTTTTGTTTTTTTGGTGGATGGGTAATAACCCCCCTTTAGATTATCTAATTAATGATCAAATTTAGCTTAAGACTACCCGGTCGGGGTATCAATTTGTGTTTGCATGTAAGGTTTGAATCGTGTTGAGACACAAATGTAAGATTATGTGTCAAAAATTGCCTGTCATTATATTGCGCGTTTGAGGTTGGGTTGTGTTAAGACGTGAATATAAAATTATTTAGGTCAATCTTAACTTGATATATTTAATTAAGAATATCAGACTCTTTAGTGGTAATCTGTTAATTTTGTTATGGATTTGTATCGAATTAGCGACGGATGGTGTCAGCCATAAGAAAGAGAGAAGACTTGTGACGGTGTGACATACATACTTGAATCTTATTAGAGCATTTCAAGTAAAGCTTTTATATAGTTAGTAGTAGTTATATGGCTATTATGAACCATTTTATCTCTTCAAAAACCCTTCAAAATAAAGGGTTATCATCCAATTTGAAACTTTAGTGCAGCAACTTCTACTCATATAATATGAATTTTCTCCATCTTATTTTTCTCTCCATTCTCTCTCCCTCCCTCTAGCCCTTCTTTCTCTCCTAGCCCCCTCCCGCCCTACTCAATCTCTCTCTCCACCGGAGATGATCAACACTATTTAACACACCTGCAAGCTTGGGAACAAGCGTTGGCTGGAACATGTGTAAAATGGTTAGCAGATGGGGTAGATTCATTAGAGAAAAATGAGTAGATAAAATAAAAGTTATTTGGACTATTTCTTGATATGCACGATCGTTAAGAGGTGCCGGCCTGATAAAGTTAAATGGGAATTTTATCGTGTTAGGCATGGGGAGAGAACAGAGTAGAGGAATTATGGGCAAGGCTTGGGGGGGCACATCGATCCTGGGCACACGGGATGCAGGCCTCAAGCTGCGGTGCCATGGATATCAGTATTTTGGGATGCGTGGCATTTCTCAGCTTCGTGTCAGGACACACAGCAAAGTGTTGAAGGTGTGGCAAGGGATGAAGGTTGCTGATCGATGGTCCCCTGCCTCAGCCTCACCGTTGGACAAATGTTAAATTTGAGGCAGATTTTACTAGGAAACAAACACGCCATTTTCAGTGATGCATTAACTCTTACTTACTAAGTCACGGGTTTCTTGTATTTCTCCATTATTTTCATTTATTTATTTATTTTTATGAAACCCAATCTCAACATGTTTACTTCAACCATTGTTTCATTCGGCACTCTTCCTCTTACATTCTTTTTTGGGTTAAAGGGAAAATTCATTGAAAACTAAAGTAAAATCTTTATTTCAGGATTATTTATTTTAGATTACATAAATTCTGAATTTCTTTTTTTATTTTTTTTATTTTTAATGAGAATGACGTAATCATAGTTCTCCATCAATAATAGCCAAAGTAGCTACCGAAAAAGTACAACTTTTTTTTTTTTTTTTCTTCAAACATATTTTCTATTCTACTATTTACTTGCATTTAAATATTATTTTTCATTCTTTTTTAGTTATATTTTTGTCAACGTTTAATGAAAGAGAAAATATTGAATTTTCACACATTCTTTGAGCTACACCGTACGAATGTTGTACACGTACAAAATTCTAGCAAAATTACATAATTTATGAAAGCAAAAAAAAAAAACAATGCAAAAAGGAAAACATAGCAACTAGAAACATACAATAAGACTAATAATTCTTAAGATTGACCATGCAATTGACACATGTGCTTTATAAGGTCAAATTGCAGGTGAGAATGAGTTTGACTGTCTCTAACGTTTACATGTATTTCAATGAATTTCAGAAATTCAGGGGGTATGCTCATGAGAAATTTGTTCATAGAGATTAGAGAGTTTCATCGATTTGTTCATATTCAATGTCATTATCATCGTTAGTATTTCGTTCGTATTCAATAATCATGTTCTCCATAATTATGCACGCTTTTATAATGAAAAAGTAGGTGGGAGAGATAACGGGACGAATGAATATCATATTGTTTTAGTTTTAACTTTTTTCAATATTTTATTAGTTATAGAATGAATAGTGAATATGCTATATAGAGCCCATTCATTATTCATTCTATAAGGAAAATAACCACTTTACCTCATGTGAAAGTTTGATAGTAGTCAAATTTAATTATTTTGAGGCATTTGACTAGTATGCTGGGGATGCTTTTAAAAGTCTTAAATATAAAATCTTTGTAAAACCTAGTATTAAATTGAAAATTAAGGCCAAATATAAAAAAATAATAATAATTAGAGTTTTACGCTGGGAGATCACATTGAGATTAAAAACATGAAAAGACAGAAAAAGAGGAAAGAGAGAAATATATCAGCCAGAGAAATATACAATCCTCTAAGCCAGGTTAAAAGACTCCCGGAAAGAGAAAGTAGTTTGAGCCCAAATGGCGTCTTTCTACTGGATGAAGGACGGGGTAGGAGAAGTAGCAGATTGAAATGGGGTAAGAAAGGATTTCAAGCCAGCAAGCCTACCTTTGTGGGAGTTTGAATTCATATATGGTAATTGCGACATTGAATAGGGTTAATGATATGAGATTGTGAGTAATCAATTTAATAAACTTAATGGGAAGGTACTAATATTTGAAGGGGCAGGTAATCCACAACAATTAGCTGTCTGAATTGCTAGCAATTTGGGTAACAATTGTGAGAGGGTTCATGTGAGACCCAGCTGTCCGAGTAAGTGACCGAACATCTCAAAATTTATTTCGACAACTGAATCTTACATGGGCTGCATGATGAAAAATAAACAATCGGGTCTTTTAGTTTTATTAATTAATTAATTAGTATTTAATTTTATATTTTTAAGATTTAGTGTTATTTTATAATTCAATAATATTCATGTTCTTGATCTATTTGTAGGAAAATTATCCCCGTACTACGTCATGGACTTTCACATAATAGCTGTGGATCCTCCATCTGGGTACCCAAACTTCTTAATATTAAAAAGTTAGAAACTGAGAGAACCGACTTGCTCTCTAAGAAATTAAGTATTTTTTCTCTCGTACGTCTTGCCATCTAAGCCAGCCAATTGTGCTTGAGGAAGAGGGACAACCCTCTGATTTTTCCCTCCTCCCTTCCACATTAAGCCCACGTACACCAACGGGTTTCTCTATACTAAAAGAGCGAAACTCTCATTTTCTTGTAGAGTTCTCTCTAGAATTTCCCACATCGATCTTATAAGGCTTTATTCATGGCCTTTAGTGAGCTATCTAAATGGATTATTCCATTCTTCCTAAAATCCCAGTCTCATCCTTTCCACAATTGCCATGTCGATCGCCTTCTCAATCTACCGCACTGCTCATCTCTTCCACTGCTCCGCTCTCGGTCATTGTTGCTCTTGATATTGACTTGGTTTTTAGGTCTATTTTTTTTTCTAAGCTAGATCTGTCATCCTCTTTCAGTTCAGCCCACCCTCGCGCCTCTACCTGACCCTCAAGCGTCCCCACTTGGCTCTTACGTGCTTGTGCGTCCCCACTACTTCCTACACTGAAGTTGCCGTGTTTCGGGTTTATTATTGCAGTGCTTTTGTTGCTTTATTGCAGTTTTGGGGCTTTTGGTGTCCACGCCACCATTTATGGTGCTCTCTCAATCTAATTGCATATCATTTTATGATGTTCTTTGGACTTCGTGTTGGTGTCTCGCCGGTGACTTTGATTCGACCTTCATTAGTGCCTTCTTTGCTACTGTATTTCTCTTTCTAATGCGCTATTGCATCTGTTTCTTTGTGGCGGTTCAGGAAGGGTTATGAGACCTTTTGAGGTTTGTGACTATTCTCGTGCCTCTTGGTTGTGCCATCCCTAGTACACATTGTCCAACCTAGGGGTGGGGCGGGGCAGATTTTTGTCCTTTTTGTCCCCACCCCGCAACCCTACGAGTTGAGAAATTCTCACCCGTGAACCGCATAAAACCAGGTACATCCATGTGGGGCGAGGGGTGCTGGTTGGGCAGGGCAGGGCGGGGCAGGGCAGGGCAGGTTTTTTGTGTGAAACCCTCTGGATTTCTTTTCTATTTCTAAGTCATTTCAGATTCTCAGCAACCAAACACAATTGAAGAAATTAAAAAGAAAAACTGAAAAAGAAGAGGAAGAAACAGAGGAGAACTCACCCGTCCAACAAGTTGCTCTCATTGTTCCGACAACAGACGACCCATCTCTTCCGGTCCTCACCTTTCGAACGTGGGTGTTGGGAGCCTTCTCGTGCATCCTCCTCTCCTTCCTCAACTAGTTCTTTTAGTACCGAATGGAGCCGCTCACAATCACAACCATTTCTGCTCAGATTGCCGTTGTGCCTCTCGGCTGACTCATGGTTTCAAAGATCACTAACCGAAGGTTAGGGGTTTGATGGAGGAGGGTGAAGAAGATGAAGAGCGGCGGCGGGGTGAAGAACAAGGAGAAGGGGAGGCTGAATTGAAGAGAAAAGAGAAAAATGAAGAGTCCTAGACCTTCGTGCGGCGCTAGGTTAGAAAAAAAAAAAACGAAGAGTCTAGAACTTCTAAAACTTAGGTTTTCTTTTCTTTCTTTTTTTCTTGTGGAGCGGGGCGGGTCCTCGAGTTTTTTTAAAACCCCAACCTGCAACCCGCCTCGCCACGCATGGGTATACCATATTTCAACTCGCACCTGCAAAAAAAACTCTGAAAACTGGCTTAGACGAGGCTTGGGCGAGGTAGGGGATGCGGGTGGGGGCGGGCCCCTGGGTTTTTGCACCATCCTAGTCTAACCGCCTTAAATGACAGTAATTTTCATTGGTGTTCGTATCAAGAATCCATATTGCCTTGTCATTCATTTTTAATTTCTGTTGACTCGATCGGGTTGTTTTGGAGCTTATTGTAGGGTTGTCTTGCCCTTTGTTGTTGTTCATGGTTGTAGTTCATCTTTTATGTACTTACTAAAAAAGAAAAAAGAAAAAATCTTAATATTTTATAATTTTTTTTCCCTTATTCAAACTATTCCATCTTAATTGATATTAGAACGTAACAAATTTGCCCTGCATGCTTATACCAGCTTAAGCCCCTTTCATATTCCAAGCGACCATTCCCCTTTACTAACTAATTTTCCCTTTTGCTCAGCAAAAAAAAAAAAAATTCATCAATTATTTGTGCAGTATATATATATATCTGGTCTATATATATCACTCTCTCGTTCGAGGGACATGCATGAAGCTCAATGATGCATCATAGTCGGACATATCCAACACTCTGATCATGCAGTCTTCGGAATTGTGTAAATAAAACTATTCAGATAACAATAAAAATCTCAATACAAACGGAAACAAAGAAAGAGAGAGCACTGCCTCCAACCTGGCTAGCTAGATTGTCTAAAAACTACATAGAAAAAGCAAACCAAGTAACAACAACCGACACGGCCACCATAATTGGAGAGAGACTAGTCCCCGAAGATGAATCAGTTGAGGTGGTGGTTGTGGGTGTGGTAACTGTTGTATTACCTCCTGATGATGAGGGCGTTCCTGATGAGGGCGTTCCGGACGGGGCTGCGGGGGCTGCGGCTGATGCTTTGCCGACAGTCACAGCAACCTTCATGCCACTCCCGCAATGGCCGACGATGCCGCAAACGAAGTAGTGAGACCCGGCAGTTTTCAGAGAGATGGTGGTGGAGCCACTGCTATCCGTGCTGAGGGAATTACCCAACGTGCAGCTGTTGTAGTCGCTTCCGCTCACTTCTTCCACGGTGTGTCCAGCTGAATATTTGAACACTGTAAAGAAAGGGGAAAGATGCAAGCTTTAATCAATAGTACCCCGGGTAATTTTGGAAATTCACATTTATTTATTTATTTTTATTTTTTTAAGGTTGAGACCGTGCGCTTGGTATTGCGATTTTGCTGATAACAAGTATGATTTTAAACTAGATCATAAAAAATTGATCGTTTAATAAGTGGTGCGTTTTTAAAAACGCATGATTCTAAAGGTTAAACTGTACTTTTGTCAAACGTTTAACTTATTTTAAAAATCGCGTTTTCAAATTTTACATTTTAAAATTGCTATCCTAAATAAACTCTAAGAGTGCGTTTGTATAGCACTGTGATTTCGTATGCCAAAAGTGTGATTGTAAACCAAATCGTATTAAATATATCGTTTGCGAGTGCGTTTCTAAAAAATTTGAAATTTGAAAACGCAGATTTTTCTATGTTTTCAAATCGCAGGCTATATGTGCGTTTTTTTTAAAAATGCACGATTTTAAATGTTAAACTGTGATTTTATTAAACGCTTAATTGCGTTCAAATCACACATTTTATAATTGCATGTTTTGAAATCACAAACCCCATACGGATCATGAATATGAAACTTACCCAAGCTATCGCCAACTGCAAAGGTCTTGCCGCTAGTCCAGGTGCTATAATCAGTACCAATTGCCCAACCGCTGGAGTCTCCGACGGTGTAAACAGTGGCCAAGCTTGGCACGATCATACACAAGAACACTACCACACAGACAATCGGGGCATTGGAGCCCATTTTTTAGGAATATTTGAGCAGAGAATGAGGCTTCTGGGGTGGTAGCTAGTTGAGGAATGGGATGATTCCATATATATGTATATATATATATATAAAATAGTGAAAAGGGTTGGTGTTATAAAGTTTGGTCCACTTAATCAGCTCATTACTGGCATGAATAATTTTGATAGCAACTCCTTCCAAAAGGGATGACTTAAATTATACTCTATACCTAATGCTGAAAAAAGTAGGTCCTCTTTCTTACTTTAAATTCTATTATTCGTTTCACCTAAGATATGGTTGTTAATTGAAGATACTCCATTTTCATGTTTTGAGAAATTTATATACATGTAGGTTCCTTATTTTTCCTTGGCCAAAATAAATTATACATGCTGAAATAGATTTGCGGACGGTCAAGTTCTTCCTGTAAAATAAGGGAGAAGTTGTCAGAAAGTCCCCGATCACGAAGGATCGGGAGGCACTCCGACGTACAATTTTGTATTTATATAAGGCAATCCCTCATTTTATAGGTATGTTGCTCTGACTGTGACGTCCCACATTGCCTGGAAATGAGGATGTGCTTATATGTATAAATGCACAATTTATGACACAACGCGTTTTAAAGTCGTGATGGTTATGAACCTATCAGAACTCGACAGTTAAGCGTGCTTCTGCGAGAGCAATTCTAGGATGGGTGACCTCCTGGGAAGTCTGGTTTAGGGAGCCAAAAACGGACAATATTGTGTCATTGATGGTTGGTCGTTACAAATGGTATCAAAGCCATTGCCCAGCTTGAGATGGTGGGAGCGTGCACAAGCTTAATGAGGGACGCCAGCAGGGACGCTGGGTCCAAAGAGGGGGTGATTGTGACGTCACACATCGCCTGAGAATGAGGATGTGCTTATATGTATAAAAGCACATTTTATGACACAACACATTTTAAAGCCGTGATGGTTATGAACCTATCAGAACTCCGTAGTTAAGCAAGCTTCTGCGAGAGCAATTCCAGGAAGGGTGACCTCTTGGGAAGTCTGGTTTGGAAAGCCAAAAGCGAACAATATTGTGTCATTGGGGGTGGGTCGTTACACTGACCATTGCTCTCTAGGGTTTTAGTGACTCTCGCCGGCCAGTAATTTGTTACTGACGTGGAGATCCCCCTCTCAAAAATATCGAAAAAGGCTGTATGGCGTGAGCAGGCAATTGAGTGAGTTTGCATGCAATGGAAGGTGTCAACTACAGAGCATTGTACATGAGCAAGTGTATATTCGGATATGAGGCTAGCTGTCGGGTATGAGCATCTCTAGATGCCTCCCCAAATTTCTATAGCAATCGACCCGTCGGTAGAAAAGTACTCCAATACCTATGATATGGCAAAAGATATTACTCAAGCCTTTTGAGATAAACAAACAAGAATAAACTATATCTATGGAGAATGGCCATAAAGCCTCCATTATTTTTTTCCTTCTGCCAATTTATGAGTTGTTACGTTCTCTCAGCTGTTGCTTTCAACGTTGTAGTTATGGTAGTAAAGTCTAAGAGTTCATGAGAGACGTGTCAAAACTGATTGGGAAAGGGTTCTTAAACATCATAATCATAGACATCATTATGCGAAGGAAAGAGATGGAGTTTTTCATGAATGCTTGAAGGCTACTCAATGTAGTTTACAAGTTAATGGGGTTAAACGCAGGTGATCAGGGGAAAAAAACAGGGGCTGTTTGACAAAATGGGTCCTCTTACGGTCAGCGGGGTTTGTTGGAAGGGGACATCAAATACGTGTAAAAGATAGCCTATCATTCTTTCTGGGCCAGAAAAAGAAAAAAAAGAAGCTTTTGATTAATGGTGATGAACAACTATTAGACGCAACTAACAAGGAGGAAGAGAAAAGCCTGTTTGTTTAAGCTATCAGAAAGGCACCCGCAAAAGTGCTTTTAGTAACCGGCCACTCACGGTGTGGGCTAGTGGCATTCAATGTCGTCTCAATGGAGGCTAGGTTGTCAGAATTTCGCGATGAGAAGCGCCTAGGACTACTAGCTTGTCCATTGGCTAGATGATGCTAGATTCTTTGGTAAAGTTGGTGCTAAGCCACGGTTCGATTAGTCTGGAGAGAGGGCTTGCAGTTTTCACCGTCTAGACTTCTTTTAAGTGATTTTTAGCGGATAATATTTACTATGATCACACCCAAGTAGAATTGTCATTTTGGTTATGCTATTTTCAAAACAAAAAAGAAAAAAAAAAGAAAAAAAGAAGAGAGGTTGCTTTTAGTATAAGCTGAACCTCTGGTCGTACGTACGCATGGCATAAAAAATGAAACACAAGTCATTAATCAGATCATGCAGCGATAGAGCCCATGTGGATCTGACCCAACTGGATAATAGTGGGTGGTGGGTCTATTAGAATTTAAGTATCATTGGGACATATTCAATGCACCCTCTCAAATAGTGAATTAATAGAATTTTTTTATCTTACAATACTCACTTGACAGTCTCAGTCAATTCTTAGATTTTTTGTTTTTTTGGGTTTTAACAAAGACCGGTTCAAAAGTTGATTGGGATTGACATTACTTTTTCAACAAAGATTAAAGATTAGTTGAAATTGATACAGAGAACATTATGAAATAATTGTAAAATAAAAATGCGGAAAGAATTACGAGATCATACTGTTATTGCATCTGGTGGAGGTTAGGTAACCTCCAGTAAAAAAAGGACGACTCAACGCTCTAAGAAATATTCTCTCCACCTGTAACCATTTTCCTTTCAGTTTTTCACCTTTTGGAAGAGCTTGATGAGTCAGTAATACAAAATAAGTTTTCGATTTAATATATATATATATATATTCCAAAAAAATTAATAAAAAAAAAAAAAAAAAAAAAAACCAAAAATTAGAAGACAAAGGAAACATAATCATAAAATTGATGATTATCTAGATAAAAATAAATAAAATTGATGATTTGATTGAGTGGAAAAAAACAGTAGTGAGTAGTGAGTCTCCACCACATGAAAAGCATGGCATCTGGGAAGGTGCGGTGCGTTCGGTAACGCTTTGGGTTTGGGGACGTTGGGGGCCCATCAGATTCCGCCCAACCAACTAGTGTGCTGGAGGTCCCACTTCACCACACCGCCAACTACGCCCATTGATAGGGTCCTATCTCTCTTTTTTTTAAAGAAAAATGAAATTAACTAATTTAATTTTAATTCAAAAGAAAAGAGAAAGTAATGTGTAGGAGTTGGCTACTCTTTTATATGAGCAGACAGCAGTGAGCACGTACACCATGTAAATAATCCTTGGTTTTCACTTGGATAATTATTTTACTCACCGAAAGAAAAAGTAATTTCTTTTATTTATTTATTTATTCTTGTGGGGCCTAAAAGATGATCAATTGATTGCATTAATCTCACGTAATCCTGGTTAGGTATCCGTCTCTACAGCCAAACTAGTCACGGGGATGAAGCTGTGTTAGCAGTATTTTCTTTTGACCCCTAAATAAATCCAATCTTCAACAAAGCTCCACCTAATTCTTAGAATTCCCACATTACGAGTATGGGACTTGATTGGTGTACTACACCCACACAACAATGGTACAACAACTCCTCACATGGGTGGGCCCCACAGTGTGTAGAGCCCATCTCATGTGAGAGGCTGTTGTATCATTGTTGTGTGGGTATAGTGTAAATAGCATTTTCCAAATAATAATACATTATAGGAACACTTCCAAATTATCACCCTGATTTTGCGCTTACACTAACAAACTACCAACCCTTGCAATTTGAACCTCTAAACTTTCAAACTATTTCGAGTTTCCCCCTTATTCAAATTTACCCGTTGTTTTGGATGGAAAAAACCACACGTGCGTCTCAATTATCTTGAAGGGACTAATTTACCGTCAGTGTAAAAATGCATCCTTTTAGGGGAGGAAAAAAAAAAAAAAAACCTTAATCTAATGCAGGGAGTGATAGTTTGATAGATAGGAAATGGCCATGGGGCCAGTGGCCATCCTCTTTGTTGGAGGGGGTAACTGCCCATCTGTTGTGGCAAAAGGTGGTCATAACCAATGATAGAGGGTGACCCCACACCTTATTCCTCTAATTTTCTTTTTGAAGCACTTCTTGGCATTGTAATTTCATAATTGATACTTTTAAGATGGAGTTTATTTGGGAAGCATAAATAATTAAATAGTTTTGATGCACATGATAGTCATGCAACATTTTCTATCCAAAACTAACGGCCAAATCTAAACAGGTGGGTGATTTGAAGCGTTTTGATAGTTTGTAGTTTTGAGCTGCAGTGAGCTGTTATTTGGAGGTGTAAGTGCAAATAAGATGATAGTTTAAGGAGGTGAAATGTAATCTACTATAAATTTTATAATCCCATAATTTATATATATATATTTCTTAAAAAAAAAAAAAACCAAAAAAGCTATCTAGGGTCAGTTACAGAAAATCCCGTTTATAGTTTCGTAACAATTCTCTGTTCTTTTTTAAATTCCTCAAACCTAGTCCTTAAAAGTGTTGTGTCATTTAACATATGAGAAGTACGTCAAATAACATGATGGATTTTGACCTAAGACTATGAAGTTTAACAAAATATCATAGGAGATAGGAGTTTCATAAACAACTAGGTTCCTGATCGAAGTGTCTTACTACTGAAGGAAAATTATTGGGAAGGATTAGGTTATCTTTTGACTACAGAGAGCAGATATCTAAAGCTTTAGAATGCTTCTATGTAGAGTAAATTCTGTTTTCAGAGGACGGCTTCTATTAACTGCATCAGAAGGATATGATAGATTCAAAGTTTCTTCTTTTGGCTGATCATATCAGATTCAAATTCATAGAATTTTCAGTCCCAATGTCGTTGATTTATATCAATTAAAGAAAAATTTTCATAACCGACATAAGAACTAGGGTAATGAAACCATGAACACACAGCAATACAATAAGAGAACTAGAAAATCGAATGTGAAAAACAGAAGATATGTAAAATATGTATAAGAGCATCATAGATATGCAAACCCCTGGTACACTAACTTGCCTGTAATCCTGGTCTCAGCATACTGATGCAAGAACCTTAGTTAAGAAGAAAAGGATATGAGGATATCCCTGCAAAGGAGAGATTATGGAATCCCCCCTCCTTTTCCCACCTTTTCTTTTTGTTTAGGTTTGCAAAGTTAACCAATTCATTGAATCTATTAAGTTGTCAGAACTTCTGTTCATCTTCTCTTTTATCTTACCTGCTATGAACTAAACAAAAATCATATACCAGAAGTGAAATATTCTAAAGGAGGAAAATGAGAAAAGCAAAAGCGGAAAATATTGCCACCAGATTTTAGAGGTAGCTACTGCCTGGCAATGGGCTAACAATCTGAATTTGACAGCAGAACATTCAACAAGCTAAGCTGTCATCATATGTTAATGGCCAGCAGGAGTAATGATAGGTAGGAGCATTTTGTCCGGCTCCTACCCGACTTTTTTAATAAAAAATTAATTTTTTTAATAAAAGCAATTTTTGATGTGATATTAAAAATTAGTTTTGATTAAAAAAATATCCTTTTAATAAAAAGGGGTGGGCAGGAGCCGGGCAAAATGCTCCTGCCTATCATTACTCATGGCGAGCATTATTTGAATGAGTAAAAATGACCGATAACCAAGCTGAGCCGGCCGAAAACACAACAAAACTAGCTGAAAAACGTCTGAACCGGCTAAAATATACCTGTATTGGACGAAACACAACTAAAAATGGTTGAAAAGGGACAAATTCAGCCGGCACGGGTCAAAACAGCATTGGTAACCGGCCAAAACAACGCCAGAAACCAACAAATCTGGTTGAAACACGCTGGATAACTCACAATACTGGTCAACAACTCAACGGAAAATACCAAGGCTTTGAACTTGGGCCAGACTTGACTAGGCCCAAAGATAAAATTGGGATGAGGTATTCTGGATAAGGAATCAACCCAAACTAAGGTTATCCTTATCTTCGATAGGGATAACAAGGCCTGCAACCAAACACCCTTTTTTTTTTCTTTTTTTTCTTTGAAACATGCCAAAGACCCAAAGTTCCATCATTGGCAACCAGACGACGCAGACAATCACCACAAGAACACGAACAGACACCACCAACAACTACAACAGTGTCAACAGACAACCACTACAATGACAATAACCATAGCCAACTCCTGGCCACCACCGCAACTACCGTAGATTTGTCTCACTGTAGGAAACCATCAAAGATCGGCTTGCCACCTTTCACACTATTGTTAACCAAAACCGAACAACACAACACACTGCTGGCGATCAAACCATAGTCAACGGCAACACACTCACAACCACCGATCATCATAACCACCACCAAGGTTTGGTGGCCACTCCTAAAGATGTGGCCGAACACCAGACACTACATACTACAAAAACGATGAAAAAAAAACAAAAACTCTGCACACAATGCCACAACTACAAGAAAACTACATTATACAACCATAAATGCCAGACATAATTTCTTTTTTGTCCATCACTCACGGCCACTAATCCCCATACCGATGTGTTCAATGGTAGCGGCATGAAGAAAATGGAAAAACAAAAATATACATTTTTTTTCTTTTTCTTTCTTTTATATATATATATATATATATATATATATATATATATATATATATATATATATATATATTTCTACAATTTGATACCATGTCAAGATTAATGTATTCCACCAAAAATTCAACCACTTTTCACTCCTACACTAGTATTTATATGAGTAAATTAGATTTAGAACACCTTGGAAAGTTAGTCTCATATTAAGTGGTAGATTATAAAGGTGTTCATAAGTATTAAGTTTCACATCGGTTCTTTATTAGGTGAGATTGAATTTTATAAGTGATTCTAACGAACTTTAATTGTAACTTGACTAATCTTTTTGGAATGATAGTGTAGATGTGACTAGTACTTTACTCAGGTTGTCACAAATGGTATTAGAGCAATCTAATAACAAGATGCGGCATTGACGAGGACGACAGGAGTTTGAGTAGAGGAGAATGTGACACCCTAGAAAGGTAGTCCCACATTGAGTGAGAGGATTTTAAAGGTACTCAAGAATACTAAATCCCACAATGGAAGTGAAAGAGAAGAAGGAAAATTTGGAGAAAAAAGAGAAAATATGTAGAGAATATGGTATTATCTTCCTTGATAATTCACTGATACAGTTTCATGCAATTATATAGAAGAGCAATACATTCTAACATGGAAATACAATTAAGGAGAATTATATGAAAATAAAATTTGGGGAATCTGGGAATAAAATAAAATCAACCGCATATCTTCAATACTACCCTCAAGTTGAGGCGAAGATGTCTCAAACACCCAGCTTGTATAAGGCTGACTGAAGAACACTAGTGGACACTCCCATTATCAAAACATCCGCAAGTTGCTCCATTGTGTTTGCATAAGAATATAAGATGTACAAATAAACCCTCCGCAAGTTGCTCCATTGTATTCACATAAGGTGTACAAATAAACCCTGTACACAAATTTTCCTTCATAAAATGTCTATGAATTTCATTGTGTTTCATTCGATTATGTTGAACTAGATTATGAGCAATATTAATCGCAGCCTTTTGTCACAATATAATCTCATAAGCTCTTTATAATCATATCCTAGTTCTTTCATACAATCTTCAATCATAATAACTCACATATCCCACCGGCCATGGCTACCATTACCAATTATCCTCCTTGTGACTAGGTCCTGGAAAAAACAATAATCAGAATAGAAGAAGACTCTACAATTTAACTCATGAGTAATACGAGCAGTAGACAATAAATTAACTCCAAAATCTGGTATACGAAGGACATACAACAATGACATAGGTGTGACATAAATGGACCCTTTACTAGACATTGAGAGAATTATCAGCTATTCTAAAGCTGAAACAAATATTATAAGAAAAAAACATTGAAGATATACTAGTCATATGATCGGAGGCCCCTAAGTCAATGATCCAAGAATCATTAGATAGAGGAGAAAATAGTCCACAGACTCCACACTTCTCTTGTGCATACAACATCCATCAACCATAATGATATGCCACTTCGTTGTCCACAGTAAGGATTTTCTCTAGAGCCGCTGACCAAACAAAAAAGAGCTCTCTCAAAGGAACCTTAGTCCACCAAATACTCTTCCAAGAGAAATGAGTGTCATCAATACAGGCAAGGACACTGTAGAAGGAGCTAACAACAAACAACCTTTTTCTGAAGGGGGACTCGGAAACACCCATGCCTCCTTTCCACCAAGCAGAGGACAAAACCTCCTTCAGGAACCGAAAGCTCAAAAGCTTTAGCCTCCACGTAAAAACCAACTCACAAAACCCATCTTATTTCAATATTTTTAACTGACCATCTAAAGTTATTTTCAAGAACAAGATTTTAGATTGTCCCTGCATTTGCAAGTATTTCTAAGTGGGTTTCACATCATTTTCGACATGACGGCCTTCTTATTGACATAGTTTTAATCTATAAATCTAAATCATGGACAGATTCAAAATAATAACTATGAAATAATGTTTTAAAACCTTAAAATAAAATGGTAGTGGACAAGATGAGAGAAGGTGCTGCTAAACTGGTTTTATTAAGTGTATTGAAGACCAAATCCCAGTAAAGGAGGAGAGATTCGAGTCAAGTGGAGGGACCAAAAACACTACAAGAGACAAAAAAAAATAAGTTTCAAAGGTAGTTAAACAAAATTTGATGGCCTACACTAAGCAGAGGATATGACCCAAGATAGCGCTGACTAGAATAAAAATTTTAAGTACTAGACCCCAAATACCGAAATATAACGTCCAGGTTACAGCTTCTAATTGCAGACAAACATCCCTGATTATTTTGAGGATTTTTTTTATTTTTTTATTTTTTTTTTCAAAAAAAAAACTAATAACGTAAAGACGGTTCCAAGCTGAGTTGAGACTCATTATTAATCATTATCCCTATTCGGACTTATTTTTACAATTTCAACTTTACTTTAGGTTCAGGGTCTACCCGTTACATAGGAATGCTCTATCTTACTCAAAAGCCTTGCATGCAATTAACAAAGTAATAAATAACAAAGCTAATCAAATGATTGAAACAGGTATACCGCATCGATCATTATAATAGCTTCTGATCTGCAGAATTAAAGTTAAGAAGCTTTACCTACTTTGGAAAAAAATATGCGATTTCACTCTCTTGAAAAATTCACTTTCAATTCTGATCAGCATTATCTGCTTGCTCTGCACTAGAGTTCAAATCAGATGATGTATCTCCAGACTGTGCACTCTCCTCTTTTGGTAGTTTAACAAATTGTCTACTGCGTGCCACTCGAATTGGTCTTCCCATAAATTCCTGCAGGACAACTCCTTCTCAGAAGCTCTTCACTAGGAAGTCTTAGAAAGTTCAAACAGAACGCAGTCAAGCAATATAAACATGCTCACAACCATATTCATAACTCATAAATGTCTGCAGGACAACCTCTTCTAAGAAGCTCTTCACTAGGAAGTCTTAGAAAATTCAAACAGAATGCAATCAAGCATTATAAACATGCCCACAACTATATTCAAAACTCATAACTGCAAATGATTCAGCACAGCCCAAATTACCTTCCCTTGGAAAGCAGAAAGAGCTTCGTCTGCATCTTTCTTGAATTTGAAGGCAACAAATCCATATCCAGTGGACTTTCTTGGATTGTCATTAAATATAACTTGCGCAGAAACAACACTACCGCTCCCTGAACTAAATAATTCTCTGAGATCTTTAGACCTTGCTTCATACGACAAATTTGATACAAACAAGTTGAATGTTAGTTGCTTTGGTTGCACAGTAGGGGAAGGGGAGGGCTTCTTCTTTCGTGCCCTGGCATAATCGAGCTTCAAAGTGCGACCCTCAAACTCCTAGATAGCATACATAGAAAATAAAAATCAGTAACTCAACAAGATGGCAAGAAGAGACAAAAACTGATCCTTACATAGTTGCGCAGAAAATGGCAGGGGAAAAAAAAAAACTAAAGCTTTGAATCCGAATGAGCTTAACAACAAAACTGCAGAAATGCTTTCTTTTTCCTGAAGGAAATGTAAGGGATATTAGGTTAGGGCCCATTGGCCTTGGGTTTATAATTGAATAGTTAGTTGAGTCTATATAAGATGCAGGGGAGGGTTGTATTAGGTATCAAAAGGATTATTCTCAAATCAGCCATTGGAATTCTTGGGCTTCTCGAATTTCCCTTCCTTATTCATCATCCATCTTTCACATTCAATCATCATTATCCATTCCAATTTCATATCCATTTCCATCTATATCCTAGAAACTAGAAAATTCATTACAGGAAACACCAGCACAAATGAACTTAACAGAAAAACAAACACAAATAGCCACGAATGAGCTCAATGGTTATATATATGTTTTCTCTTCTATATGTCCTGGTACCTGGACGCCGTACGTCTTTAATGATAATTCGATTAGTTTTTTTTTTATTATTATTAAAAAAGAAAAAGAAAAGAAAAAAAGTAGAGTTTTCTCAGGTGTACCACATGATGAAATCCGAAACTAATATAACAATTAAAGAGTTTTCTATATTCTGCTTACTCAGCAACCCAACTAAACGAAAAAGGCTTATACAAGAAAAATAATAAAACCCAATATGCTTACATACGATTCGAGCTTATTGAGAGCCGTAAGAGCCTCTTCAGGCGAACCCATAGTGACAAACGCCAAACCCCTATTTCTGTTCTTGTCATGCATAGAAAGCTGAACCACCATCAAAATACCACAAACCCAGATCAGATAAACACACAAAAACCATAACCCATCTTAGAGAACAGATAATAAATCGCTCAAAATAAAGAAAAAACCTCAACGTCTAGGACCGTCCCGTGCTCCTCAAAGAGAGCGCGAATGTCTTCAGCGGTACAAGTCCAAGGCACGTTCTGGGCAATCAATCTGGACCGTAAGAGCCCTTCGGCCTCCGGTTCCAATTCTTGGCTTTCGGCGGAAACATTGGCTGAAGAAGAGTCAAGAGCTTGTTCTTGCGCGGTAGAAGAGAAGTGCAAAACGAAGTTGCTGACTCTTTTGGCCTTAACGGAAAGGGTACGAGCATGGGCGTGAGAGACAGGAGAGAGCGAGGGGAGAGACCAAGAAAAAGAGAGACTGTAGCGGCTGTTAATGGATAAAGGAGTAGGCATGCGCGAGAGTTGTTGTTCAGTGCTGAAGAAAGTCGTCGATGGAGGGTGTAGAAAACGAAGAAGAGCCATTAACGTTTGCGCTCTGCGTTCTTGAAAGAGGGACTGAGAGAGTGTAGCTTCGAGTCTTCGCGGAGAGAGTGTATTTCGGATAAGAGAAGTGGGAGCCAGGAGACTGACGGGCAAGCTTATCGGGTCAGCCTAGTGATTAAGATCCGCATAACGCTACCTAGCCTACCTTAACCAATAACGACGTCGTAATCTCCAAGAACGGTGTTTGGTAAGAGAAATGTTACGCTTTCCAAAATTTGAAAAAATTTGTATCATATGATTAATTATTTTGGAAATATGTCACACTCTCGTGACATTGTGACATATTATTTGGAAACCAAATTTTAAAAACTCTAGTATTTCTCGTTTGATAATAGTTGCGTCTTGCCTCATTGAATTTACCTCCTCAACCATTGCTTGTCATTAAAAAGCACTAATAGCAGCTTTGTTAAATCTCATTTTCTTTTTTAGATATAGGAAAAACTCTTCAAAAATTACTTGAATCAAATTATGTTTTTGTTCCTTAAACTGAGGAAACACCAAAGGAACCAAAGTTGTACCCTACACCTAAGAAAGCAAAACTGTTCCCTTAACATTATTTTAATATGAAAAGATTCTTCAAGTATTTATTTGAAACAATTTTTAAATGATTTATTTTCCTCTTTTTTTTTCTTATCATTTAATTACAAAATATTTAAATGGTATAGGGATATGATAATAGAAACTATTAGTGAGTGCATTTAAATAGGGAAGCAAAAAGTGACTTACTTCTCAAAATTGAGAAAACAAAATTAAAAAAACAAAAAAAAAAAAAAAACTGATACTATTATTTTAAATGAAACATGGCATGTTCATACCATTACTGTTAAAAAATTAATACTATTTAATTCATTTGAAACGGGGAGAAATCATATTCCGTTTACTAGCCACCGTCAGCAATGCCCGTAAAAGAGCCATTTGGGACAAAAAGAGTGCTTCATTGGCATCAACATAGCAATTTGTGGCAGATAACAAAAGCATCAATGTTGGTACGTAATTTTCAACATTTTATCAATTAAACCGTTTGTCATAAATTAATTATGATATAATGCGGCATTGTTATTGTAAAGGGTGAATAACCTTTTCTAGAATTTGGGAAAATATGTTAAAAATTAGTTCCAGCATTCATAACATTTAAGAGCATTTACAGTAGTTGGAGTTAAAGTAGTTACTCAAAAGGTACAAATTTCTACTTTAATTACCAATTTTCTTAAAACCACTCTAACAATAATTTCTATTTCACACTTCATTTTTTTTTTTTGTCTTATTTTCTTTCTCTCCCTCTTCTCTCTCTCTCTTTTTCTCTTCGGTCAATCCTCCTCGCCTCATCTTCTCCTCGCTCCCCTCTTCTTCGCCTGTTCTAGAAGCATCTTCCATTTTTGGATCTCTTCTCTCTTTTTCTTTTCTGATTATTCCCCTGCTTCTATTTTCCTTCTCGGCCGAACAAGGAGAAAATGAGATCGTGAGGCCGAGGGAGAGCTGGGTTCAGTGGGTCAAGCCGATCACCGGTTGGTCAACTCTGATGGAGCCTGAGACACGACTTTCCGGTGACCAAAGACACAATTTCCGATAATTGAAAATTTCTTGTGTTTTTATTGTGGATTATTGTTAATCTATTTTGCGTATTTTGTTTTGTTGGTTCTTTGAGCTATTCGGTCACTATGTATTGGTGAAGGATCCAGTTGTGATTGTACGTGTGTTGGCAGTGGACATGATTGTGGTGATTTCCTATTTCCAGTGATAGTGGAGCTTCCAATTGAGCAAATGGCTGTTGATGCGAACGAGAGGCTACCGTTGGTGTTGAAGTGGGGGAGAGGGTGAGAGAAAATATAATAAAAAAAAATTAAATAACTGATGAACAGTGAATGGGCAGTGGTGCCTATTCACTATTCATGAAGTTATAAAAAAAAAAAAAGTTAGAGTAACTACTTTGTTGGAAGAAGAAAAAGGGAAAAAATAATCAAATTTAACTATTTTGGTTAAAATAACACTTCTGCTGGAGATGCTAAGAAGCATGATGGAATAAGTGCAAATAAGGAGAAAGAAGAGAGCTGCATGCGGCCAATCTTGAAAAAGATTGGATGGTTTGAAGATTTAGGAGAAAAAGGATAACGGATTTCTTCATATATTTTTGTTTTTGTTATTATTATTATTATTAGAGTAATGATTGAACACCACCTAAAGATACAACTTTTCACCACCTTGCCTATATGGCAAAGTGGTCCCCTACCTTAATTTATTTTAAAAAAATAAAAAAAGAACTCAAAAAGTAGTGGGAGACTACTTTGCCACATAGGGAAGGTGGTGAAAAGTTGTATCTTTAGGTGGTGTTCAATCATTACTCCTATTATTATTATTATTTTTTTTTTTTGGGGGGGGGGGGGGGTGGTGGGGAATATAATCATGGAAAAGAAGTTTTAAGGATAAACCATGAACGAAGAAGAACATTACATCATGTCCTGAAACTCTCCATTTATAGCTAATAGGCAGCATAAAAACTCAAAATGTATCAAGATAAACTGTGTCAAGGCCTCAAATGAAAGCTACATAAGATACCAGGAAAGTTCTCATCAAAATTCATAATTCAACGGTCAAACCATTCCCAACGGTATCACTTCAGATACAATGGCAAGATCTTTCATTTGTCTCAGAAACACATTTAAAGACTCTTTTAAGTCTCATTAGATTGCTGTTGTCTGGTAAATCGTTGAGTAAGAAGAAAGCCCTTCTTTTACTTGGAAGTCTCTTAGTGAGAGAATTCTCAATAACAAAAAAATTAGTTCAAGATCTTCTGGAGTGTAAACACCATTATGAATACAAAGAATTACCAAGGGGGAAAGAAGAAAACATCAGACCTATTCATGAAATTTGTTAGAACCTTTGCATTTCAGAGTCAAGGGAGTTCAATTGCAAGGGTGACAGGGGCTGTCTTGCTGAATCTAGATCATTAAAATCAAGCTTCTTCTCAATTGGGCTGCTCATCTTGGGGCTTGACTTACGCTTGTTTGACTGCTAAGAAGTAAAATGTAACATTAGAACATAGAAATCGAATTATCATGCCAAAGAAGTAATATAAAAACACAATGCAAGTCTTTTTTTAATGTGTATGTGTGGGTGTAAAAACACCATGAAGGTTTTTCTTCTCCAATTTTTCTCACCTTGGCAGAAGCACTGCCGGTTTGTTTCCCACTAGAACCATGACGGGTTCTTTCTTTCTGGTATTGCCTCAGTAACCTTTTATTCTCCTCATCCAATACATTATTTTCTTCGAATAGCAATTTAACCTACATATATCATATATATATATATCTTAGATTAGTACTTCGGGAACATGGAGTCCAATGCATAGACACATTTTGGCAAAGAGAATACTACTCTTCTCACCTCCTCTTCAGCTCTATTAAGGTTGATCCTTAAATGCTCCTTATCTTTCTCAAGTGTCTTCATTTCAGCAGCTAGGGATAAAACCTTCTGAGTTGACGGCATCAAGCTACCACAATATCATAGAAAATGATAAGGAATCGAAAGCAATGGCAACGCAAGTATGGGAAACATTTTGTGAAGGTAAAATTTTCTAACGCCATTGTAATTGTAAGAAACACAAAGTCACCACAAACTAAATCAGCCAAGGGGAAACAGTGTCAAAGTAAAAGAACTACTCTCACCAATGCCACATTTTTAGCAACCTTTGACATGACTCATATCTGCTGTTTGCCTCCAAGAATGCATGTGCGGATGCAACATCATCTTTACCGATCAATGTTACCAACACTGACTCAAGTAAACTGCTCTCTGTACTTCTTTCCTCAGCGGATAAATCAACCTTCAAGTTAACAAAAAATTTAGGTGTCAGCCTTAATTCAATTTCAGATAGAATCACATTCTCTAAATTGCTCTACATATTACAAATTCATTATCAAAACAAAAGAGAAGAAATAACAAAAAGACAGACAACTTGCTACCAAAGCTAAATCAAGTTCTTTTGTCATAAAAATCTAACACTAACGTTAGTGGAGCATAGAATATGCAGTTCCGTGGAGAATATAACAAAAAGGCAAAATACGATAGACGAGATCATTTTCCCGTACCAAAGACACAGACAACTTACTACCAAAGCCAAAATCATGTTCTTTTGTTATAAAAATCTAACACTAATTTTAGTATACTTGTACAGTATTTAAGAAATTTTTCATTGTAAACTGTAACTATGAAACATTCCTCTCTTGTGTGTGGTCCAGACACTGTTACTACGAGTTGGCGAAACATAACGCAGGTGTCAACGAAATACAGGGTTCCTGTGAGCTAGTAGCCTCCGAGTGCAATCCTTTGTTGACTATATTGTTACACCATAAAAGATTATATAAATTTGAGAAAAGAACTGTTCAATTGTTTAGCTTTATAAACATCATAAATGTGGCATGACTGTTGGTTTCGTATATTTGGTACTACATGATATCTCAAAACTATAACTCCCACATACCACAGATAAACTCATCATCTTCACCTACCAAGCATTTCTCGAGGAAACATACATAGAAAAGCATTGCCACTTTATGAGAAACTGTCTGATTTCACCATAAAATAAATATAAATTAAACTATAGGGGAACCTTATTCAGCCAGATCTATGTAGCAGCAATCCACATTAAATGGAAGGGATTACACGTAAAAAATGTGTGGTTAGTTTAATATGCTAGACCCAATATTATAACAACCCAGTTTTATCCAGAATTTCCTTGGCCAGTTTCATACGAAAATGCTTAAATAGTTTTATAAAGAAAAAAAAAATCATTCAATTTGACAACAGATTTGCCTCACCTTCTAGAACCTTATCTGTGCAGCACATCTTTCCAATACCAAAAAATACATGCAACTAAAACAGTTGCTTTCTTCATTCCAGCAATAGAAGAATATAGGACCAGTTCTTCTACTTCATGACTAATACATAATACTATGGGTACGACGAACTGCTAACTCTTTCTCACTCAAAACACAATGGTCTATTCAACGAGTTGCACTACATTCCTCTTTAATTCATATTTTTCCCAAACAATCAATACATCTTATCCATCTGCAATTATTTACTGTTCTACATAATGCCTAAAAATGATTGCCCAAGATAAACAAGCATAGATAAAATATTGATAGAGAGTATAAAAGGTACAATAAAAACGTTAATAAGAGAACAAAAATCGATGAACAAAAGTATCAAGCTTAACTCGATTGAAAACTGCAGCAAGAGCAGCAAGCTTCTCAAGAATGAAACATTTGGATGCAGAAACATATGATGTCAAACAGATATTAAAGAAAAGTACCTTCTACGGCTATAGATAACTGCATCAAAAAAAAATAATCGCATACACACCCTCACTTACACATACAAAACTATTTGTAAGATAAGCGCCCCCTAATATGTACAGATAATATCAAAAGCTTTAACTAGACAGAGTTCAAGTCACCGATAACAGTCTTTCTGGCAGATATTGCAAGCTTCTCAGAATACATTCTCTATCCATTTCTAAATTCATTGAATGAAGTTGAAAAATCATTTCACTATATAATCCAATCTTGCCAATTTACATAATCAAACATTTTAACATTCTCACCAAATCCACTGCTGAAGTGCAACCTCAATCAAACTGTCCGTTACCTTTATCTTTCAATTTCTCAAAATCAAGAAGAAAAAAGAAATTACCGCACGCATATCGTACTCGTGCTTGTAGAACTGCAATTCGTCGGACAACCTTCTGACGTCCCCCTCCAACTCATGAACTCGAATCTCAGCTTCCTTGGCCCGCTGATCGGCCTCATTCCCGAAATCCATCAAGGCTTCCCGGTCATGATCGTAAAGCGAGCACTCCCTCTCCCACTTACTGCACTGACTCAAAAGATTCGCACACTCAGTGGCCAATTTCTGATTCTCCTCCACAAACTTCTTCAACGCTTGCGCATTCATACTCGCTTCAGCCTTAGGATTAAAAAAAAAAAAGAAAAAAGAAAATTTTTAAATGAACAAATAAAAGACACATACACGCACTTAGTAAAGTTGAAGTGTACGAACCCTAACGCGCTCGAGGACGTCTTGTTTCTCCTGCAATTTGGTCTGAAGGGAAAGGCAGCGGTTGTGGAGTCGGCGCCGCGCATCTTCGGAGGCACGAAGCTTCAACTCCAGAGTGTGCGTGGATACAGGGAGCCCTAGGGAGTGATCAATGGATTCTTTGACGAAATCGTCGATTTCTTTGGGAAGATCCATCTTCAAGGAATTCTTGGACCCAATCAAAACCCTAGAACCCTCAAGAACCCGAATTTGATGGTTTGAAACGGAATCTCAGCGGATTTCTTTAGGGTTTGGGTCCGATAAACGGAAATTGGTGTTTTGGGTCCGAGATATTTCTGCTTCTTTGGAGGATTAGAAACCCTAAAAATAGGAAAAGGGGAATATGAGTGGTGGAGTTTGGTCTGAAAATCGAATCGTCGATGGGTTTTTGTCCGATTTTTTTTTTTTGGGACGCTTTTATCAGTCTGGTTTCAAATCGAAGAGGGCTAGCCGTTGGGGCGCGTTTTCAAATGAAACGAAATTCAGGGGGCCCACATTGATGACTACGAGCGTTTATATATTCTAAATTTTTAATAATTATTTTTAAACTAAATAAAATATATTTTATTATGTCAAATATTTATAGGAGAATAATTTCGTTCAAATTGAATAGAAGGAAATTTTCTCCAACCTAATCAATTTATTGCCATGTGTCCTTATACCAAGTGCTCCTCACATGGTCTTTTAATATTTTTAACAGTGTCATGCTCCGTCAACTCCTTCTAATGTCTACAATTCCTTTTTTTCTTTTTTTCTTTTTCTCAAATATATACACGGATGAGTCTAAGAAATATAACTACAACAAAAATGTCTCATGCACAACTGCAACTATTGTGCAGGAGTTTAGAGATATAGAATGGGTCCTACATGAGACCCATATAGTGAGACTATTGTAGGTCTCACCCATGTCTCTAAATTCCTGCACAATAAAGCCTCTAACTACAAAGTGCAGTTATTCATTCTATTTAGTTAAAGGTAATAGCCACAGAGAGAGAGTGAGAGAAGGCAACATATCTATGAGGTAAATAAGCTACCAAGAAAGTGGTAGATGATACAACCATAGCAACAAAACATGAAGAAAGCGTTAAGCGGGAAGTTACTGGGTTCATGCGTGGCCTTTGTTTCGGGTAAAAGTGTAAAGCAGGGATGAACAGATAAATTTTGGCAGTGAAGGAAGGTAACATGGTGCAAAATTTTTCTTTGTAGGTAGTGGAAGTAGACCAACGTAGAGTAGTAGATTTTTTTATTTTTTTTAAATAAGGGAAGAACCTTTATTATAATCTGAGACCCAAATGGTTAAATGTTGTAATTAGGAGTATAAAGATTCCTAAAAATAGTGTACAGAACTAATTCCTAACTTGGAGGGTAGCTATCATAGCAGATGGACAAACAAGAACACCTCTCGTTAAGCATGTATTAAAACCAAAAAAAAAAAAAAAAAAAACTCTCAATGCCAAAAGTTAAGAAGCATAAAGGCTCAATGGCGACTCTGCTCGGCCTAGCCTTGCCAATGTTGCCATGTTGCGAAGCGTCTCAATGTGGCTGACAGTATAGGATGAACATAATGCATTTTTGGAAACAGAGGTTTCCATATTCAGCCACCATGTTAACCCAAGCAGTACAAGTAAACCTCAATGCCAAATGCAGTTCCCCATGTTTTTTCAAACAAGATGATGTGAGAATCAACAATGGGTAGAAGTGGGTATAGACTCCTTCAGAGTCGAATTCCCACCTTCCCAATCCTTTGAAGTTTGATCCATTGAAGCATCATCTTTTCTGTTAATGTGACAATTATCGAAAACAACAATGGTGATTACAGTACATGGGTCCCAAGTATATTGCTTATTTCAGCGAGTAGTCAGGGTATTTGAAAATATTGAAAAAGCTGTTTTGGTTTACTTACCCAAAACAGAGAATTGCATTCATATTTATATTTAAGTTACATGCACATGGAAGCTATACAAATACATCGGTTACAAAATATGTGAGTTGCCTCCAAAGGGTAGCTCAATCGACTGGAAACCACGCCTCATGAAGCGGAGGTCACTAGTTCGAATTCTCCCTCCACCCTCTTGTGTGGACATGTCAAAAAAAAAAAAAAATACAAAATATGTGAGTTACAAAAGATAAGGAAGCACAAGAAGCTATACACATATAATAAAGATGTAAGTTATAGTAGGTGAGTAAATAAAATGAAATAAAATGAAGAAGAGGAAGTGACTATCAAGTCAAGCATCAGGTAACGGCTGTGAAGTCTATCTTAGGAGTTGGCTCTAAGATAAAGGATTCCATTGAAGACCCCTTCAGGTAGGAGACCTGGTTGGGAAGCGTTCGTGTTGGGTTACACGTTAGAGAGCAAGGTACGACCACTGCATCAGGGGTATGTGAGTGTTACTGCTTTGTATCTAGCTTTGTCTTCTGAATAGTGGATATTTTGGGTTTGGCTGCCCCAGAGTGGTTTTTCTCTTAATTGAGTTTCCACTTCGTCAACAAAATATTTGTTTCCTTTAAATTCCGCATTTAATATTTTGTTGCACACTGTTCATACACACTGTTAAATTTAGAAGTCCATATTATTTTTCAATTGGTATCAGAGCAGGTACACTCTGTTTAGAATTTATTTCTTGAGTGTGATCCTCATCTCTTGTGACTTCTATTTTTTTATTACACCTTTTATCATGAATTCTTCTCAGTTTTCTAATGAAGATTCTGATATTAAGCTCTTTAAGGTTTTTAATAAATTGAAGAATGCTCAACATTCTAAAGAGCTTAAAAAGGTGAAGCAAGAAAAAGAGTCATTGATTTTACAATTGTCTGAATCACATGCTTTGATTGACTCTTTGAGATCTGAAAATACCATGATGTTTAACATTATTGATACATTAGAGAATAAATTAAAAGAATCTGATGATCTCTTGAAAAATTTCTCAAGTGATAATTTGAAAAGCATGCTTTGTATTCATTCAGATGTTCCTAAATAGTCTGGTTAAATTGTTAATGATTTGAGTGCTTCTACTTGACATGCTTCTGATTTTAAATTAGATTCCACTATTATTAAGCCTGTGATAGTAGACACTGCTTGTTTGGATAATTCTTGCTTGAATAATCATGTGATGCCAAAATCCAAAGACACAGGTACACAAGCTCCTAGTAAGTTTATCCCTACTTGTCATAATTGTGGAAAGATTGGTCATATTAGGCCAAATTGTTATTTGTTGAAATCCCATAGGCCTTGGATTGAGCAGGATGCTCTGAGGAAAAGTGAAGTTGAAGATTCTTCCTCAGCAAAATATGTCCCTCCGCACATATAAAAGGTAAAGACAATGTTATTTGTAAGAATGCTAATCATAATTTTGCAGAGAATACAAAGAAGCATTCAAATAAAAGAAGCTTGCCTACCTTTCATCACTGCGGCATCATCGGTCACATCTGATCCAAATGCCCATAACTCCAGAAGTTGAAGGTTCAGAGGAAGTTGCCAACTAGAGCTACATCAGGCACTCTACCTCCTATGGCGCTTCAGGCTCCACGACATCAGCAGCAGTTTGTTCTTGCCTATCAGAGTGGCAAATCAAAGATGAACAAATCAAGGCCCTACAAGAGTAAGCTGCAGAAGCCCATTAGCTACCATGACTATGAAGGGTTTCGGAGCCTGATGCAAGGTATGCTAAGGAGAATGGACAACATGGGCAAAACCTACAAGCTACCGCCACGGGTTAAGCAGGTATGGGTCAGGAAGGATGAGACCATTCACCCCTTGAGGGGGAGTTGACTCACCTAGTAGGTGATGTTTCCCATGCCTAGGATTTTGGTTCCTAAATCCTAGTGCATGTCAGGTATGTTTGCATTGCATTGTTTATCTTGTCATATCTTATTCATGCCTTGCATTCTGTTTGAGAAACCGTTTATTTTGTCCCCATATTTTCTCTTGTTGTCTTGAGAAGCATCTGCAGATATTTTTGGGGATGACAGTTAAAGCACGTCGGGCGACTGCTTTTCTGTCTTGGTATTTCTAAACCTCTCTCCATGAGGACAGGTTTGGTTTTACCTTACATGCTGGGAGTATATGTCATTTCCTTTTTTGAGCATGTGTTTGTTGTTTTTCTGTTTATCGGTTTTCAACAAAAAAAAAAAATTGGGGAGAAGATGCGGAACTTTATTCTTTCTTTTGATAGCTTTTCAGATATTGCATGTGTTTTTGCCTGATATCTCAATTCATTGTGCATTGATTAAATATGCCTATATATGATTGAGAGTTTTTGCATGATATCTGCTAAGTTTTCCTATTGCATCTTAATGATAGATAGTTACTTTCCTCATGCGATGAAAATGTGCACTATCTAAGACTCCCCTATGGTACATCTTTTCCTTCTCTGACTTTTTGCTTCTAAAAATTCTAGATAAGAGAAGAGGTCTTTGATTAAGATGGTTAAATTGACCACATGCTAGTTGAACCTAGAGCCTAAAAATTCTGGTACTCTCTAGGATTGCAGCACCATAAGAATCAAGCAGTAAATCATATGCATTATGCGCTTTTAAATTGTATATTCACTGCTTATGTGCTGAGTTTGCTATATGCCTTGCCCTCTACGTGCAAGTAAAAATTTTACTTTGTCCTTCATGGTACAAGTAAAACAATTAGGTGCTACATCTTAGGGGGAGTGTATCAGAAGAGGGTGGCTAGGCCCTAGTAAGATAAGGTTTGACTTTTGGCTAATCTTTCATTGATTTTCTCTCTTGTTTGGAAAATCTGGTTGCTTTTTGTCATATCAGTGAATTTCATACCTTATTGAGAAAGTCTTCATACACATACACACGCATTGCATGAGTTGAGCAATCTATTTAAAATTTCTATCTGCAAGAAAATTTGTGCTTATTGAATACTTAACTCTCATTTATATCTTTGCATATTTCTGCAATGCTATTTGACTCTTTTTTCTGTTGATTATACATGCGTGTTCTGAAGCTAACTTTTGAGAAAAATATTTTTCTGCAAATTTTTCTTCAGTTTCAGATTTTCAGTGTGAAGCGTCCTGATGGACCTACTCTTACATCCGGACGAGTGCAGTCTTGCCATATGCTGATCGAGCAGTTGTCATCCGGATGGTTAAGTGACACATCAGGATAGGATCTCTACAGGTTTAAGACTAGCATTTTTTTTTTTTGCCATACACACATCTATGCATTTTTTGATTTATCATGGCATGTTGTGTGTTTTTCTCGTGAATTTCTCCCGAGATTTTGGCATTCTGTGCACATCTCTTCTCATCCCATGATCTTTATTGTGTCTTCCGTTAAGTCTTTGTGCTTTTAGAATATTGGAATATTTGTTAGGATATTTTCTTGAGATATTGTGCATGAAAATCCTTTTCTGTCTATGTGCTAGAATGATCTTTTATGCCTTATGAATAGCTGCATTGCTTATATTTCTCTTTGGCATCCATTTGACAGCTGTTTTAAATACCACAATATTTTTGGAACTAACAGGATCTAATGGTATTTTTGGAGATATTTCTGGTTGGTTTTGATTCAGGAATATAATATCCAGAGGCTAGTTTCCTATTGTTTTGGATTTTAGAAAGTTTTTTGTTTGTGGATATTATTACTCTATTTACCCTTGTACTTCTGAGACATTGAGGGGGAGTAATTGTTGTGTGGTTTTTCTCATTACTCTATTTACCCTTTGTCCCTTTGTGACAAAAAGGGAGAGTAATTTTTGATTTAGACCGGGATTGTATTTTTAACCGGTCAAGTGATTTTTGTCCCAGAATGGCTAAATTGGGAGTTTGTTAGTTTTTGTGTTAGCTGCATTCTGTTGGACAAAATCACTTTTATGTAATGTTGCTAGTTTCACAGGGATGCTGCTTTATCCAGAGTCTACTCTTTAACTATGTTTTTCGAGAAGATTTTGTGAAGTTTTCAAGGATTTATTTCGGTTCTCTGTCAACCGTCCGGACGACGTGGTATTCCGTTCGAACGCTCATTAGTCAGCAACATCCGTCCGGACGACGAGATCTTTTCGTCCGGACGCCCATCAGTGTCTAGAAGTTTTGAACAGTTCAAGATTACATCCGTCCGGACGTAATGGAAAATCGTTCGGGCGCTCTTCAGAGTTCGAGAAAATCCCAGTGTTTTAGTGCATCTATCCGGACGACGTGGTTATACCGTCCGGACGCCATTCAGTGTTTGACAAGAATTATGGTTTCTGCCTCAAGACACAGTTATGGGAAGACGGCTGCTACCGTTAGGACGATGTCCTCTATAAGGCAAGAACATGCATACCAAGTTCAACCGTCCGGACGTCAGCCTTCATGGTCCGGACGATCAAGCTTCATATATGGAAATTGTGTGCACCAGTTCAACCGTTCGGACGCTCCAAGCTTATTATGGTAATTTCGTGCAGCCGAAGTGTAACCATCTGGACGCTAGGGCAACACCGTCCGGACGCGGCCTTGTTATGGAAGCTTTCAGTGCTATCTTGGAGAGGCGGTTGCAGTTGACCGTCCGGACGCTTGGTCAAGTCGTCCAGACACCTTCCGGTATTTTGGTCATAACTTGTTACTCAAATATCGGATTGGGACGAAATTGGCGTCTTTGGAAAGCTTAGAAAAAATTCTGTAATTTGAGCATCTGGACGGCCACCAAAAGCGTCCAGAAGGCCTCTGTCCAGACAGAAAGATTTACTCGTCCGGACAGCCCTGCAGAAAATTCCAGAATTACTTTCCGGACAAGAAAAACTTGGCCCGTTCGGACGGCCCTGGCTCCCGTCCGGACGCGCGTGTTTCAGACTCTGTTTTTGAGTCAATTTTGGGTTTCCTAAGTCTATAAATAAGAGGCTTGAGGCATGCTTTCAATACAGAATTCGGTGGTGAATTCTCTACAGCTTAGAGACGTGATATTTCCTCTAAAGCCTTGCCAAGTGTGTGATTTGATCAGCTGTGAAGTCTATCTTAGGGGTTGGCCCTAAGGTAAAGGATTTTATTGAAGACCCCTTCAAGTAGGAGACCTGGTTGGGAAGCGTTCGTGTTGGGTTACACGTTAGAGAGCAAGGTACGACTACTGCATCATGGGTATGTGAGTGTTACTGCTTTGTATCTAGCTTTGTCTTCTGAATAGTGGATATCCTGGGTTTGGCTGCCCCGGAGTGGTTTTTCTCTTAATTGAGTTTCCACTTCGTCAACAAAATATTTGTCTCCTTTAAATTCACATTTAATATTTTGTTGCACATTGTTCACACACACTGTTAAATTTAGAAGTCCATATTATTTTTCAATATAAAACTATGTCATGCATGCTTTTTTATACATCAATTTTTTACTTCCGTTCTTTTATCTCAATGAACTTGTTCCAGACAGCTTCTACGATATCCTTTCGCATTACATACATATTATCATGTGGCACTTGTCCTTAGTCAGTGAGTAACCTTTAAAGAAATAAAAATATAGTATCTTTGCTCAGTGAGTAAAATACTCACCTAATCCGCTTGGGGGAAAGCTTGTGATGGATTTTCTAATGCAAGCCTTGAAATAAACCATTGCATTTCACATTGCAATTACACATCAAGACCAACCCAAAGCACTTTCTAAATCTAAACACCACATAGATTATTGATTGTCTCAAGTGCTAACCTACTATGGCAACCCATAGAATATTTAGGGTTCCATTTGACACACTATTAACTAATAACACTAACCCATAAACAAATCCTAGTTTTAGAAAAGAAAAGAAAAAACTCCTAATTTATGACATTTATAGTAAATTTAGGGTTTGGGTTTTACCTTTATTTTCAACCAACTTCAAATTAAAGTTTCACAACACGAAACCCTTACCCATAACTTGAATGTGGTTTAGAAATCCTCTAAACACAAAATCCCTAAATAACTTTGATATATTAAGCATAAACCCCAAAAATTAACTCAATCTACAAAAAAAGCTAGGGTTTGTGGATTTACTTCAAACCAATCGATGAAAATGAAGATCTAATACTGAGAATCATGTTTTCGGAGTTGGATTTGGCTTTAGAATTCTCTACAAACCAATACCTAAGGTTTAGATACAAACCCTAGGCGAGAGCATTTATGGGATTAAACTTCTAAAAGTGACCTTTAAGCATGTGAGAAATACACGCTTTCTTAATAACGCTTTTAAAAAAGCATATGAGCTATTAAAAAAAGGACAGAGTTTTCCACCAAATAGGGTTGGAAGAACTTTCTCCAACCTAACTTATAAAAATGACATGTGTCCTTTGAACATGTTTAAAGTACATGATTTTTTAATAATACGTAGTGATAAAGTTGGAATGAATTTTATTAAAAAAAGCATGTGTATCTCACATGCTATTAAAAAAATAGACTTATGTCTTTTTTTCTTAAATTAGGTTGAAGGAACTTCCTCCAACCCAATTTGGAGAAAATATTTATCCTTAAAAAAATATGTGCCTTTAGATGCTCTCTTGCTTTTGCTTTTTCAAAGTGATGGACGTAGGTGTCTGACACTGAACCACCCGTAATTATTTGTCTCTCTTTTCTCTCTCTTGCTTCTGCTTTTATTCTTGTATTTTAGATTCACAAATCTCAACATGGTACCAGAGCCATTTTCTTTTGGACTACAATTTTTCCTTTGATTTTTTCAGTTTTCCACACAGTGGTGACTCCTCCGAAGTTTCTGTCTGTATCCTTCATAGTCGTTCATCCACTATCCTCCTCAGATCTTAGCCTTTCAAGCCCTTTGTCACAATGTTTTGCACATGAACATGAAGCTTGGAAGCCGATCTACACAACCTCGTCGAAATCAACCAAAATCGCTCATTCACGTGCCCCAAGAAGGATATGTCCAACAAGCCACGAGCTTCACGCGCCTCCATGTATCATCCAAGTGTCATCCACGTGTTCTTACACACCTCTAGAGGGTGTCCATGTGCATCACACTCTATTCACGCACTCCTTAGAATGTGCATGTGCCATGTGCACCTCCTACATCACTTGTCTTGCGCATGTCACGCGGGCTATATGGATCTGGTCAACCCGATCCGTGACTCACATCAGCGGGTTTTGGGTCAACTCGACTCATTTTCAAATTGGTTCAAAATCAGTTTCATTCCTTTTCAGACCGGTTCACTGGTTTCATCCAGGTTCCAGCCAGTTCTAGGGGTTTATTGACCAGTTTAGACCGTTTTCGGATCATTATCAGTGGGTTCATACTGATTCAGCACGGTTCAAGCAGTTTGTAGCCCAATTCATATTGTTTCAGACACTTCTCGATTAGTTTCAATCCGGTTTAGTACATTCAGGGTCGGTTCAATATGTTTTTTGACCGGTTCAGTGGTATCCAAACCAGTTTAGATGATTTTCAATCCAATTCATCCATTTCTAGTGTGTTTCAAACCATTTTAAATCCAGTTCAAGACCTTTTCTCTGTCGGTTCAATCTGGTTTAGTGCATTTTCCACCCAATTTCGACAATTCAATCCGGTTTCATAACCTTTTTGTCTAGTTCATCTCGGTTTTAGAGCATTCTCAGATTGTTTCAACCTGATTTCACCCGTGTAGCCAAAAAGAAGAAGAAGAAGAAGAGCGGTCCAAGCGGAACACATCACGTGTGCCATGAGCGAGTTGGGTACAATGTGCCGTCCTGATAACCGCCCAAGTGAGCACATTGCTTTTGATGTTTCAAGTCCATGTCGGCCCCCTTTTTTGTATTTGGCCCGTTGTCGGTACTTTGGTCTATAGTCGGCCCCCTTTTGGTTTTATGGCTCATTGTCAGCCCCTTTTCAGTTTTTGGCCTATTGTCGGCCCTTTTAGGTATTTTGGCCCAAGTCGGCCACTTTTGATTTTGGACTAAGTCGGCCAATCTTTTGGTTATAGGCCCATGTTGGCCCTGCATTCCAGCTCATTTCCCAACCACCTGCCGACGTCGCTAGCCCTCCTGCTTGTCAGCCTCTATCTCCTCCGGTAGCGTCTACCATCAATCTTCACCATTAGCTCTATTTATCAACTACCGTCTACGACCCGTTCTAGGCTTCAGCCGCAGCCATCGTTGTTTAAAAACAAAAAAACAAAAAACAAATCCCTTGTTTCTATTTTCAAACTCAAGCTTAGAGAATCTTTCACATTGTGTTTGAGGAGTGATGTTAGAGTATATGAAAAATATAATATATAATATTCTTTTCATTTATTACATATTAAGTCAATATCAAAATATTCTCCATTTAGTGGTTAATTTTAATCAAATCCTTATTGGGATTGTAATACAATCCTCATGGAGATTTGATTACCATACTTGAACTTATTATCATATAAATAAGGATCTTTGTATTGTAAACAATTCAAGTTAATGAGAGTAAAATGTAGTTCTAGAGGCTATTCAAAGTAGTGGACATATGTGTCTAACACCGAACTACCAGTAATTATTTGTCACTTTTTTCTCTATCTCTTTCTTCTGCTTTTTTATTCTAGTATTTTATATTTCTACAAAAATCTAAAACAATAAGTGTGATTTTTTTTTTCTTTTAGTTCTGTCATGAATATCTCTCATGCTTAGTGACTGATGAAATTGATTGAATGTATACATCATATAATAGATAGATTAATTCTCACTTTTCTCTTTAGTCTCCAACAATAGTGAAGATTACATTTTATCCTTAGTATTTAACCAATTAGGACCTTGAGCCTTACTATAGAACAGTGCAAGGAATTCATACGTGCGAAAACTTTTGAGCGTTAGCACATCCGTTTTTTTGCAAATAATTTTTTATTAAAATACTTAAACCACCAATAGATTAATGTCTTTCCACTAACCGTTGTGCTTGCCAAATCTTAATATGACCAAACATAATGAACTACCTTATCCATAAACGATCATATTATATTTTTGTTTTCATCATCAATTGGAAGAGTCACATGTATATATTGAAAGGGAATTAAGTTCCATTTCATGAACCTCAAAACTCAAAAGAAAAATAAAATTAATTAAGCTGATTATTCACCCAATAAAATTTACAATCTATCCAAAAAATTACAAGTCAAAAGCCCAAAAAATTACAAGTCTAGTTATAAATGTTCATTTGCTTCTTTGGGCATGGGTTTGGCTTCTTCAGTCAATGGTTCAATCAATGACTCCACCTGCCTCTCCACTTCTTCAACCTGCAAACAGTATTTGAATAATTAATTACAAAACTATACATAAACCAAACTCCTTTACTTTCTACTCTGCTTAATAATCAGGGCATTGAACCCGCACCTTCAAATTGGGAGGTTAAGAACACACACAAAAGAAAAAGAAAAAAGAAAGAAAGAAAAAGTCAACATAAATCGTCACTTCTAAGAAATGTTTTGGTTGGTTCCTAAGCTTTATGTTGATCTACGATAACGAAACGTAATTTCAAACGTGGGGGCAAAAAAGGAAGCTTCCAGGAAAGCAGCCTTTCTTATTGGTTCGAGGAAGAATAAACAAACAAGCACGTGGACAGATATATAATATAATATTCTTCTTAATCAAACCATGGTTAACCTAACCAGCAACTTTGGTCAAATTATAATAATTATTGAAATATAGGATATAAAATAAGATGGAAGACGGTGCCCTATGCACTATGCAATAAGATAAAATATATATAATATAATAAAATAAGGTATTGGGTAAAGTAAAACCTTCTCGATTGCTTCGTCAACCAGATGGGCACCCTTGGCTGTTTCCTCGGCTAGATGTTCAATCAAAGTCGCAGCTTCTCTGAGTCTTCCGCCTGCCGGAAGGTGATCGGCAACGTCTTCTGCAACCTTATCCACTTTCTCAGCCACCTTTTCTATGATCTCTGCTACTGCTTCTACTGTATTCGCAGCCGTATCAACTTGCCCTATATGATGAATATTCAAAGCATCACACGATTAAACCCCCCCTTAATTATATATATTGACAATGATATATAGGAGTACAGAAAAAAAAAAAATCATTCAATTAATTCCTTACTTTTCAGTCTCAATAATGGTCCCCATTTGTTCCCCAAGAATGGTAGAATTACCGTCGCTATCATTCCAAATATCCAAACTTTCCTGCGAGGATATCATATATCCATAAACTCTCTGTTAATTACTTATACCAGACAAAAAACAATAATAGCTAGGACTAGAAGCAATATTACACAATCAAATGTATAGTCTTACCATGAACCGGGAGAAGGATTAGAAGGAAGCGGAGCTCCTGGAAGTACACTGTATATCTTTGTCTTGCTGACAATTAGCTCTGTCGCTGTCAGGCCCGTGTTGACAAACTGCAAACCGTTTCCCAGAAAATGGCTGCCGATCTTGCCTTTTGAGATAACCAGAAGATGGTTAGGATTACGAGCTGAAGCTCGGTACCTGCGAGAAGAGCCAGTAGGAAGGCCATTGAAGGGAAGAATTGGTCTTGATGTCGACATAACCTGCTCTAGCTCTTGGTCTCTCTGCAAGAATTTCTGTAGCGCTGCGCTAGCTGTTATAACAAAACTAATCTGAGTTCGTAAGAGAAGAGAATCTCAATCAGGATGGAGATCGACTTGCAAGCCAGAGGTTTGAATCACAGGTGGGTGCAAGATAGATTAATATTGTTGGAACAATATGGCTTTTTTGGAGGGGTTTGAGCCATATTTATAATTTGTTTGGCACGCGCTTTTTTCGTGAATTAGTCATCGATAAGGTCAATATTACCCCCTTGCCAAGGTCAATCGCTACTCGTTCGCTTCACGTTCTAATGTTTTATATATATATATATATATATATATATATATTCCTTGTAAGTCACGTTTTATATTTGAGATTGACATATATATATATGCTCGATCACATCCACGTTTTCTTCAAGTTTTCCGATGGAGGTTCTAAATTAATTAATAAAACAGGCTCACATGCATCCACCGAACTTTCTGAAGTTCATTACCGGATGTTACATCAAGACTTAATTTTGTAAAGGGAGATGATATAAAACTATTCAGATAATTAAAGTTGCAATTTATTGTTTAAAATATACAAATGTAATTCACAATTTATTTTGTTATCTCTCTCCTTCATGAGTTTTCATATTTGCTAAATTTAACAAAACTAATCATTGTTGTTCTATTCATTTCTAGTAACTACAATTATACTTACATGGATTTTTTTTTATTTAATAATAAAATTAAAAATAAATCAATACATAAATCTGACTGAGAAGTGATTGGTGCACAACAACATTGCACAACTTGTGGACAACACAAGACACGTGAGGTGAGACCCATGTGGTGGGTCCTACTTGAGAAATGATCCATACACTCATTTCTCACAACAGCCCCACAACAAGCTGACGTGGCTGGTAATATTTTATCATTTTTTTACAAAAAGAAATGAAAACAAAACAAAAAATAATAAAATATTACCAGCCACGTCAGCTTGTTGTGGGGTTGTTGTAAGAAATGAGTGTAGGGATCATTTCTCGTCCTACTTATATGGGTCTTACCCATATGTCTTTTGTTGTGCATAAATTGTGCAATGTTATTGTGTAAGAATATTTTCCTGATCTGACTACATACCTAAAACTATTCAACCAAAAAAAAAAAAAAAAAAAGGAATAAACATTTACTTTTCTTTTTACCGTACACCTAAAAAAATATTTGTTGCAAGAATCACTTTGAAATTGTTTTATAGAAAAAGTGAAAATTTTTTGTTTTATAATGAATTTTTTTTATTCAGATAATAATAGAAAATTATTGTTGTGATATAAAATGTGAAAAAAAAAAAGAATGTTTTTTATTTGACTTTTTTGAGAGAATTGAAAAAAATAGAGAGGGAGTAGGAATTGTTTGCCAAACAATAACCTCATGAAAGTTTGACTTCAGCACAAGAGAGGAACTATTTTTTTTTTTTAATAACATGTAATTTTTTTTTACCAAATTTAATAAACACAATAAAATAAAATAAAAACCTGTCATCCTATTTACGGTTGACCCAATTTTGTGAGTTAGTAAACACCCCCAAAAATGCATGACCAACCACCTTTGATTCCCATTGATCTAGATATTAATAAATTTTTCTTAAAAAAAAATGATATAATTAAGAAATTGACGTCCCAACTTGTAATATAGTAGTAACTAGTATATTTAGGTTTGGTACAAGTTCAATTGTTGGGGATATGGTCGGTGTTAAACCAAGAAAAAAAAGGTTGTAAGAAAATGACGTTCTTTTCATCTTTTTTAAACTAAATTTGCATTTCCTTTTCAACGTTTTGGTGGATCCAATCTCTTAGCAGTACAACCACTAGGGAATCTGTCCATTTCTTTTGTCATTGCCACGTTTTAATTAATTAATTTTACGTGGTATCAAAATAAATTTAGAGGTTATTGAAATATATATGTCAAAAAACAATTTACTCATTGCTGGTAAGTTAAAAATATCGGAATATTTTTAGTCGGTGGTCAGACGGAATTTTATTTGTTTGGCTCCGCCCCCTTCTCGACCCCCTTGGCTCCAACCCTGGTTACCACCATGCGAACTCATCATTCCGCCTTGCCCAACTAAGCTTCATAAGTCACCCCATGTGCACCCAGCATTTGGTCTAGTTCGACTGGCCGGACTGGGCTTAATAAGTCGCCACCATGTGCACTCACCATTTGGCCTTGTCCAATAGGGCTTGATAAATCGCCACCATCTCACCCAACATTCGGCCTCATCCAACTGAGCTTCATAAGTTGCCACCATGCGCACCTAGCACTCGGCTTCGTTCGACTAGGCTTTATAAGTTGCCATCGTGCGCACCCAAGTTCCGATCGATGAAAATTTCTTTCTGGGCTAACTAGGGTACACGTCGTGGCCACCCGCTGGACTCCCTTACTTAGCACGATCCAAATAAGATACGATAACTCCACTAGCAACACTCCCTTAGCATGATCTAGATAAGGTACTGTCACTCCACCCCACTTCTCATCTGTGACCTATAGATTTCCCTATATGGGTTAACTAAGGTACCCATCATGGCCACCGATGACACTCCCTTATGATCCATATAAGGTACTGTAACTCCTTCTCTTGGCTAACTAGGGTATGCGGTATGGCCACCAACGACACTCCCTTACTTAGCATGATCTAGATAAGGTATTGTAACTCCACTCCACTTCTCGGCTCTGGTTGACAAAACTTCCTCTCTAGGCTACCTAAGGTATGCGCCATGTCCACCGGAGGCACCCTTTACTGAGCACAATCCAAATAGCGTACTAGAACTCCACTTCATATAGTCGGCTCCGGCCAATGGAACTCTCTTTCTTGACTGGCTAGGGTACCACCGACAACAATCCCGTACTTAGCTCGATTTAGATAAGCGTATGGCACAACATAATTGATGGTTGTCTAAACATATCCTGCGTAGTATCTCTCGTCCATCACACTAAGATCAAACTAGTGGACCGTCTAAACTCAAGGAGGTACGCACATACCCATATATAGGGCTGGCAAAACAGGTCTGCGGGTCGACCCGTTTAAGGTAGACCAAAATATGACTCATTTATGTTAATGGGTCGGAGCTCCAGACATGACACGGTAATTTTTACGGGTCACTCGACACGACCTATGAAACCCGTTTAGCATAATGTGTCGTATCGGATCAAAACGACTCGACCCGACCCGTTTAGCTTAAAAGAATTTTTTTTTTGGGGCATTTAAATGAAATAATAATAGTTTTAGCAATTCATCTCTAGAAATTAAACTCCTAGTAAGCTAGCACCAAATCACTTAATATGCTTAATTGTCTAATCAAATAACAAAAAAAAAAAAACTACATCATCATTATAAATTTACAAATACAAATTGGGTTCCCATTTTTGCTCCATATTGTTCACTCTTGAATGACCCACAAATATGCTCATTTTCTAGATGAACTTGGTATGCCACAGGAACTGATACTATCAAATGTCAAAACATTATCTTCTTCGTTATCCACCTTATTAAAGTTTGTTCAACATCAAAAGATAAAAGAAGTTAATGTCATTAAAAGAAATTAGAGTGCGCGACTCCTCCAGCTCTCTCTCTCTCTCTCTCTCTCTCTCTCTCTCTCTCTCTCTCTCTCTCTCTCTCTCTCTCTCTCTCTCTCTCTCTTCTGTTCAATCCTAAACTCCTACGGTCCTACCTAATCCCATTTCCTTTTTTTTTTCCTTTCAAAAAATAAAAAAATAAAATAAAAATAAAAACATAACTATGTCTGGCGGGTCACCCATAGGTGACTCGTGACACGACCTGCCAGATCGAAATAAACGGGTCGACCCGTTTATGACTCAAACATGTTTAAAGTAAACCCAAACCCGCTAATTGCAAGTCGTGCTCGTGTCGAGTTATCGGGTCGTATCAAAATTGCTAGCGTTACCCACAGATTAGTTCATTTAAGATAGAATGAGCGAAAGCAAGGTGATATACACTAAAAAAGACAACAAGACCCTCCAAAGAAAAACAATGCTGAAAGCCCCCCCCCCTCTAAATTTCCTTAGGTTAACTCAACCACGCCTTAAAGGAATGGGGACCGTTGGGATAGGGCCCTGCAATCCCATTTGGACCGATACTTGTGGATTAGCACAAATTAATTTTGATTGGCCTACACAAGTAGTCAAAAGAAATGGGACCTATAATCCTATTTCAGCTTAATTTTCATTGGCTTGTACATGTAGCTCAAGGGAATGAAGAATTGCTGCAATGGAGGCCTAGCCCAATTAACTTATGTATGGCCAACATGCATGCAACCTCATTGGCCATTACCAAGACGGCCCAAACACGGCCACAAGGGGCCAGAAAGCCCACCAGAACCCAATCTAACTTAAAGTGTACATCCAGGAAGGAAGATCTCAAGATCATGTATAAAGCAAGACCAGGCATGCATATTTTTAATTTTTAATTTCAGTTTTTTTTTTTTTTAAACTTATAAGGATATTTTTGTCTTATTAAATTTTTTTTATCATTTTTATCATTTTGTTGATTTTAGAGGGGACATTGACATGTTTTGATTGTTTGAGGGAAATATTAACACAATTGATAATTTGAGATACATTGACAATTGAGTGATAATTTGAAGGAATATGCGTATTTTTTCCTTAAGAAAAACAAAATAGAGGCATTTATGTGTTTTCAATAATTACAAAAATAATTAAAAGAGTACTTAACACTCAAAATTTTAAAAACTTTGTTGTAGTACTTTATCGCTCTTTAAACGTGGAAGACGAAAGTAAAAAAGTGATTAAACTTTGAAGGGATAAAATGTATTTTTTTTTCTTTTATTTATTTATTTTTTTAAGTATAACATGAACCGAACACTTTTTGTTATCATTTCCCATCATCAATTAGAAGAGTCACATTTAACTTTTAAAGAGAAATTCCATTTCATGACCCTCAAAAGAAAAGGAAATCGGAACCATAAATAGAGGAGAAGAAATATATAACGAATCTAATTAATTTACAATATATCCAAAAAATTACTAGTCAAAGTCCATTTGCTAATTATTCTAGTCTACTTATTTGCTTCTTTAGGCGTCGGTTTGGCTTGTTCAGTGAGTGGTTCCATCAATGAATCCACCTCCTTCTGCACTTCTACAGTCTGCTTCTGTACCTCTTCAACCTGCTTCTCTATTTCTTCAACCTGCAAATTAATAGTACTTGAATAATCAACTCCCCATGCACTCAACTCTAAACCAAACCACTTTACATCTACTCTTTATAATTAAGGCATGAACCCGCACCATAAAATTGGGAGGTTAAGAAGAAAAAAACGTAAAGGAGGAGTAAATTCGTATCCTTCGAACTACCGCCCAATTAACAATAATCCTATTTTGTAAGGAATAAAAGTAAAGTCCTAGCCATTTTAAATAAAATGTAAGAATTTGAAGTTGACACTAAAATTTAAAATAAAATTTAAAGTTAAATGTAAGAAATGAAGAACAAACAACCAAGCAAGTGGACAGATATATCTTGTGACCCACCACACCTGACTGAGTAGCCTTGTGCTTGCTTGTGTAGAAAGTTTGAATAAAGATCAGAAGAAAGGAAAAAAGAAGTAGAAAGTTTAAAGGAAATTTGAAAAGGTAAGATGATAGATCGCTGAAAAGCGCCTGAGAGCACTAGTAGTAGTTACCCTATATTGGTTCCCTTCCCTATATTTAGGGAAAATTTCATAAAAAACATCAAAAAACCTCCCACAGCAGTTGCCCTATATTTAGATTAGGGGGTTGGGAATAAATAGTGATTCTCAATGTATACATATCTACTATTCATTCCCTATGTATTATTTTAATATAAAAGAAGTATAATTAATTGATATAGGAAAGAGAGAAAAAAATAGGAAAGAGAGAAAAAGAATAAAATAAGAGTAAAAAAATAATATTTAATTGATATAGGGAAAAATAAGGGAATCTATTGTGGGGTATTTTTTTATAGGGAAGTAAAAAGTAGTTTTGTTCCCTAAATATAGAAAAAATGGTTGGAAATCTACGGCTAGTACTCTAATAACAGGACAAGACTCACAGTAAAAGGGAAAATGGAAAAGAGAACTAAAGAAGGTTTTAAAATCAGTCATTAAATATATTTCTTCATATTCCAACCATGGTTAACCTAACCAGGAAGGTAGGGACCTCTGAAAGTCAAAAGTAATTAAGAAAACTGATCAAATGGAGTCATGGACCCAGTTGCTGATCAAAACTGGAATTTTATCATCTCACATCGATTCATGAAATAGGATGTAAAGAAGATGAAAGAGATCGAGTGCAGCTAAGATAAAATATAATAAAATAAGGTATTGGGTCAAACCTGCTCGATCGCTTTATCTACCAGATGGGCACCCTTGGCTGTTTCCTCAGCTAGATGTTCAATAAGCGCCGCAGCTTCTTTGAGTTTTCCGCCTGGTGGAAGGTGATCGGCGACATCTTCCGCTAACTTATCCACTTGCTCAGCCACATTTTCTACGGCCTCTGCTACTGCTTCTACTTTATCCGCAGTCGTTTCAAGTCGGCCTACATGTTCAATCCAAGCATCACATGATTAAACCCCCTTTATATATATTCACAACGCCACAACGAAAATGATAGAGTGAACAAAAAACAGCATGAAATTCCGTACTTTTCAGTGTCTGTAACGGTCCCCATTTACTCCCCAAGAGTGGTAGAATTACCGTCGTTATTATTCCAAATATCCAAACTTTCCTGCGAGGATATCATATATATATATATCCATAAACTCTCTGTTAATTACTTATATCAGACAAAAACAACAATAGCTTGGAGCAATATTACAAAATCAAATAGTCTTACCACGAATCGGGAGAAGGATCAGAAGGAAGCGGAGCTCCTGGAAGTACACCGTATATCTTTGTTTTCCTGACAATTAGCTGATCTGTCACCGTCAGGCCCGTGTTGACAAACTCCAAACCATTTCCCAGAAAACAGCTGCCGATCTTGCCTTTCGAGATAACCAGAAGATGATTAGGATTACGAGCTGAAGCTCGGTAGCTGCGAGAAGGGCCAGTAGGAAGGCCATTGAAGGGAAGAATTGGTGTCGATGTCGACATAACCTGCTCTCTTGGTCTCTCTGGAAGAATTTCTGTAGCGCTGCGCTAGCTGTTATAACAATCAAGAGGATTGAAATTGAATCAACAGGTTGGTAAAGAACGTGGGTGTAAGATAAATGTTGGAACAGTGTATAATGGCTTCGTACGAGTGGTTGAGCAAAATATCTATAAATGTTTTCCACGCGCTTTCTTCGTGGAATAGTCGTCAGGTCAATCGTGGCTTCTCGTTTGCTTCACGTTTTATGTTTGAGATTGAGACTCACTTTAAGGCAAAAAGATGCTCACATCCACGTTTCCTTCTGGTTTGCTTCACGTGGCCTTGTTTAATAAATTCCTCCCCCCTTCCCCACTTTTTTTTTTCTTTTCTTTTTTTTTTTTTTTTTTTGGGTATGAAAAAGTAATGAAGTCTGAAAAAGAATTCATTATTTATTTTTATTTTCATTTTACTCCCGATCTTTCAATATGAAAAAAGGATAAAAAAAAAAATAAAAAAAAATAGGAATAGACGGAAAGGTTGGGGGGTAAAATGAGAATAGAATAAAATGTTGGCTTCTTTTCTCATTTAACCCCAACCTTTTAATTTGAAGAACAAAAAAAAAATGAATGGACTGAAATGTTGGGGATAAAATGGAAAAAGATTGAAATTCAGTCGTCTGATCGTCCATACTCATAAGGGAGAAAAGGGCATGGGAGGTTTGGGGAGGAGAGAGGAATTTAAGGTAAAAAGATGCTCACATCCACGTTTCCTTTGGAGGATGTAATAGTCCATATCGATCGGTTGCCGGCTCACATCCACCAACCTTCCCGGCGTTCATTTAACCAACATATACATAATAATAAATGACATCAGCTCGTACAAGCAAGTACAACAGATCTTTAAGGCCCCGATTGAAGATTTCTTATTCCTCCCCTTCTCTTATTTTCACTTCTCAAAAAAAAAAAATCAATTTCAAAACTTTCTTAACTTTTTTTACTCTTTATATCACATCAATACTTTTTTATTACTTTTTTAAATAAAAAATTCACTACGATACAATTTTTTTTTTCACCTTTTCATATAAATTATTTCAACTTTATATCACATCAATTTTATTTTCCAATCATTAAAAAAAAAAAAAAACCCTAAGAGGAGGGGAGGGTAAGAGATTTTCAAACGGAGCCTAAGTTTTGTTTGAAATTACCTCTTCCCTCCCCTTTTTTTAGGATTTTTTTTTTAATGATCGAATAATATGATTGATATGATATAAAGTTTAAATAATTTTTATGGAAAAATGAAAAAAAAAAAAATTGTATTGTAGTGATTTTTTATTTAAAAAGTAATAAAAAAGTGTTAATGTGATGTAAAAAGTGAAAAAAAAAAAAAAAAAAAAAAAAAAGTTAAGAATGTTTTGAAGTTGGATTTTTTTAGGAGAAGTGAAAATAAGAGAAGGGGAGGAGAAATGAAATTTCAAACGGAGCAATATCTCCTCTTCTTCTTCATGAGGTGGACTACTCTTCAGTCTTCTAAAATAAATATGATAGAGACTAAAATGATTATCACAATCTCCTATTATTTCATGCCCTAAAAAGAAAGTAAAGATAATAATAAGATCAGATTGTAAGAGGAGTTTTTCTGATTGAATAGGGAATCCATTGCCCGTATAGAGGGCCCTATAGACAAAAACTAAACATAGTTGTTGAGATATGAATGAAGAAAAAAATTCAGTGTTTTATTACTTGATAGTAATCGATAGGAGTTGGCATAACCTGCCCAAACCCGCATAACCGCCCCGACCCGCACCGTCCCACCTTGGTAAATGCAAATCTATCCTTTAATAAAAGTCATGCGAGCTAGTTTTTGCTCAATTTGCATGGACCCGGCCGGATTGTGGAATTGAAATTTATTAACTGCATGGGCCCGATTCGACCCATGCCCATCTCCAGTAATCAATTTACGCGATGGGGTATGTATACAAGATACTTGGGTTACATAACCGTTGTGTATTAATGTTTGTAATCTTCTGTACATACTAAACATTTATCTAGAAGGAATGTGAACATTGCTGGTTGGAGATTTTCCTTTGTCAATTGATTTGTTACCATTGCTCATATTTCTTCCCTCAACAATTACCCCCCTCAAGTTGAAGTGGATATTCATGACACCCAACTTGCCAAGTAGACAATGGAATTGTGTTGAACTTAGCGCCTTATTAAATAGATCAAAAGGTTGTTAAATGGTAAATACATGGAAAGTCTGAATTGTGCCATGCTGCAGTTTTTCCCAAATGAGGTGACATTCAATTTCTATATGTTTTGCTCTTTTATGAAAGACGGGATTTGAGGCGATGTGGATGGCCACTTGGTTGTCGTAATATGATTTTGCTGGTTGTGAATGTGAGATATGGAGGTCTGCTAACAGTTGTTTAAACCATGTAATTTCACAGCAAGTTGCGGCCATAACTTTGTAATCTGTTTCAGCTGAAGAATGGGATACTGTTGTTTGCTTCTTTGTTTTCCAAGATATTGGTGAGATTCCAAGGAGTATACAATTTCCAGTGACTGAACGTCAAGTGTCTTTACATCGTGCTCAATCTGCATCACATAATACATATAGTTGAATGTTGCTTGTGGCAGATAAGAGAATTCCTTGTCTTGGAGACTTCTTGATGTAGCGTAATACTCTATGTAATACATCAAATGGGATCTGCATGGCTTGTCCATAAACTGGCTCAACACCTGCACTGCATAGGCTAAATGTAGTATCGTAATGATTAAATAAATTAGTTTACCAAATAGTTAACGATATGAAGAGGGATCTGCAATAAGGTCTCCATCATGTTCATCGAGTGCCAAATTTTGCTCCAAGGGAAAAGTACTAGGTTTGGCACCAAGGAAGCCTATATCTTCAAGTATTTCAAGAGCATACTTTCTTTGTGATAGAAAGATGCATTTCTTTGAACGAGCCACTTCAATAACAAGAAAATATTTCAGGTAGCCAAGATCTTTGAGCTTGAAATGGTTACCCAAATGATTCTTAAGTTTCTGAATCTGCTCCAAGTTATTATCTGCCAATAAATGTCATCTACATATACAAGAATAGTTGTGAAGTTACCTTTGTGGGATCGGACAAATAGTGAGTAGTCGGCTTTGGATTATTTATATCCTGCACTAATGAGAATGGAAAAGAGTTTTTCATACTACTGTCTTGAAGCTTGTTTAAGGCCACACAAGGATTTGTTGAGTTTGCAAATTCTGGTCTCCCCTTTTTGTTCGAAACCAAGGGGAAAGTGCATGTAGACTTCTTTCTCAAGGTCACCATGAAGGAAGGCATTGTTGACATCAAGTTGATGCATGTGCCATCCACATGAGGCAATAAGGGCAATGAAAGAGCAAATAGTGACCATCTTAGCGACATGAGCAAAACGTCTCTGTATAATCAAGGCTTGTCTGTTGGTTGTAACCCTTAAGACACCAATAAAAATTTATATCATTCCACTGAACCATCTGATTGATATTTTATTTTGTACACCCATTTGAATTCAATGGGTTTATTTCCTAGTGGAAGAGGAGTCAGGTTCCATGTTTGAGTCGACTCAAGAGCATCTACCACAGCATGCATAACATCTCGCCACTTGGAATCCTGCATGGCTTGCAAAAAGGACTTTGGTTCCTACGCTGTAAAGTCACAACGGTTGTTAGAGAGATGTGTAAGATAAAAAAGTGTCAAGTGAGTAAGGAGTACCTGTGGAACACACCAACGCTGATTCAAATGATTGTGGTGATTAATGTCATATAGGCGGTTTCCCTTTTAACCACAAGGATAACCCAGGAAGACACATTGTATAGCATGTGGGTTGAATTTTGATGGGTTGCATGGATGAGTGGAAGCAAATCACAAATAACCAAAAACTCGCAAGTGATTGTATTGAGGTTTCAAGTTGTGTAACTTCTCATAAGAAGAATTTCTAGGGAAGAGGGGAGTAGGAGTTCTGTTAATCAAATAGGCAGAGGTTAACATAACATATCCCCAAAAAACGTATGGGCAAATGAGTTTGAAATAGTTAGGCTCGGGACATAGTGAGAAGATGACGATGCTTACGTTCAACAACTCCATTTTGTTGTGTAGTAGAGACATAATTGATCTGATGGATGATTCTGTTAGTTTGTGATTGGTTTCATTCTGTTGGACAAAATCTCTTCTATGTAATGATGCTTTTTATCAGGGATTCAGTTACTTTCAGAATCTTCATTTCAGAGCTGTGTTTCTAGAAGATTCTGCACAGATTCTAAGTAAGAGCAATCGGATCCCTTGCATCCGTCCGAATGACATGATATTCCATCAGGACGCTCAACTGTCAAAGCATCATCCGTCCGGAAGACGAGAACTTTCCATCCGGACCTTCCTCTGTGTCGAGAAGCTTCAAACTGCTCCAGGTTGCATCTGTTTGGACGTCTCAGGAACAAGGCCGGACACCTTTCAATGTTCGACAAGGAAAAGTATTTCGTTTCAAAACACAGATATGGGAAGACAGCTACAACCGTCCGAACGATGTGTGTTCCCGTTGGACGTTATCCTTGATAAGGTAAGTCATGCATACAAAGTTCAACTTCTCGGACGTCAGTATCCATGGTCCAGACGCGCAAGCCTTAATATGGAAATAGTGTGCTGCAGAAGTCCAACTGTCCAAACGTTAGTCTCCATGGTCCGAATGCTCAAGCCTTAAAATGGAAATTGTGTGCAGCTAAAGTGCAACCGTTCGGACGCTAGGGCAACACCGTCCAGATGCGGCTCTATTCAGGAAAGAATTTCAAGCGAATTTTGAAAACCGATCGCACAGTTGTCTATCCGGAAGCCTTCAGCTACCGTCTGGACGCCGCCTAGGAAAATTGCATCAGACGTGATTTAGGTTTCTGTGGCCTATAAATAGAGACCCCCTAAGCATGTATTTTGTAAGAATTCGGTATTGAATTCCGTAGTGCTTAGAGAGTTTATTTTATAAGTTAATGTGAATTTTAAATGTACTCCCAAGTACACGAATCGTTTGCAATAAAGGACTTTGCAAGTGCGAGGTCGATCCCACAGGGAATTGTGTTCTTGAAAGACAATTTTGTTTCTAAACTAATCAAATCTTAACCTAGTTCCAAAAGATTGAGAGATTATTTTTTGATAAAAGAAAAAGAAAAAAAAAAAGAAAAGGAAACATATACTAAATAAAGTAAAATAAAACAAAAGAAAAGATAGTAAGGTTTTGGAATCCACACCCACCAAATCATAGCAACATATTCTGATGTTCATCAATACACATTCGACATTCTCACCATACAAATCTTATGTATGTTCTACTATGCTTCAAAAATTCATTAAATCATTCAATGACTTCATTCTTTGCACAAATCACAAAAGATATCCGGTTTAAATCAAATCATCAAATGTTTTCGTAGAACGAAACACAATGAAGATCGAACGTTTTGATAAGTAAAAACCCAAGCAATCAATTAAATGAAACTATCTCAAATCATCACATGTATCCGTAAATCACAATAGATATCCAAGAATCATCTCAATAATTGAATTGAAGTAGCACAATTAGAAATAAAAAAACTCATAAAATCAGATAGTATAAACTTACATGAAAATACTGTTGCTTTTCATTGGTGAGGCTTCATCCTCAACCTTAGTTGAAAATCTAGCTACACATGATTATTGAAAATAAAAACCTACCTTAAAGGAAAACTAAACTAAAAAGAAGAAAATATATTTGGTCTCTTGCTCTCCCTTGCTTTTTTTGAGGCTTAGAGGTTTATTTATAGGAAGAAAACAAATCCTAGAAGCCCTAGAATTTCTAGAAAAGTCAGAGGTTAGTTTTCTAGTTTGAGTAGGAGACTCAAAACTCAATCCAAGAAGGAAAATGATTCCAAATTCGTCCAGATTTGCGATATTTTATTGTGGAACACTTTTGGCATAGTAAACGTCTGAATTGGGAAAATTATATTTCACAATGATTTGTAGTACTTTGAGTTAGCTTTCCAAAGACACTTGATTCACCTTAATCTGATACTTGATCTGAAAGTTATGGTCAAAATAATATGACATGTATAGAATCTGAAATTTAATCCAATTTTGACTCTAATTAGAGAAATTCCGATTTAGTCATCTCCTTGATTTGGTTGAACATAACCACATCATCTAGGTCTTCTCAAAGTGTGCTTTCTTTCTCCTTAAAGCTATTGTTTTCTCTCAATGACCTGCAAAATACTAAAATATGAAAACTAACTAAAAACATTAGAAAATAACAAAACTAAAGGTTTAGTAAATGCAAATTAAGGGGTCTACCGTCTACATATGCAATATTTGACACTCATCACAAGTTATTGTGCTGATTCGCTCACTCTCAAGCCGTTGCCAAGTGTTGTTACTGTGCTAAACTGAAGTCTATCTTATGGGTTGGTCCTAAGGTAAAGGATTCCATTGAAGACCTCTTCAAGTAGGTGACTTGGTTGGGAGGCGTTCGTGTTATGTTACACTTCAGAGTTCAAGGTAGGACCACTGCATAAGGGTATATGAGTGTTATTGCTTTGTAACTAGCTTTGTCTTTTGAATAGTGAATATCCTGGGTTTGGCTATCCCAGAGTAGTTTTTCTTTTAATTGAGTTTTCACTTCGTCAACAAAATATTTGTCTCTTTAATTTCCTTCTTCCTCTAGTTTGTTGCACACTACTGCACACACTTGGTAAATTAGAAGTCTTTCAGATTCCTTTGTTGAAATAAAGGATGGAATAATGAATTCTGTGCCAGTGTCCCTACGAATAACTTTGATTGTAGTCGAGAATTGTTTTTCAACAAGATTAATGAAGGATTGTAGAAAGAGAACGGACCTTAGATTTTTGTTGCATCAAATATATCCATGTACAATGGGTGTAGCCGTCAACAATGGTAAGAAAAAAACGTGCCCCATTAATGGAAGCTGTGGGGTAACCACCCCAAATATCAACGTGTAGTAATGCAAACGGTGCAGTAGAAGAAATTTGACTAGCTAGAAATGGAAGACGTGTTTACTTTTCTAGAGGACAAACAAGACATTGTTCTGAATCTGAACTACAAATTTCAGATAAATTATTGGAAAGAAATGACATAACTTTATTAAAGAGGTGACCTAAGCGGCAATGCCAAAGCTGCGAAGTAGACTTTGCCACCTGACAATGTGTGAGTCTGATGTTGGTGAAGTAATACAAGCCGTCCCGCTTAGTGCCCAGACCAAACATCTTCATTGAGCGAAAGTCCTTAATGAAATAGAAGTCAGAGGAAAAAAATAATGAGACAATGCAATGTCCAACATAGGGTATGCATAGAGATCAGATTAAAGTGAAAAGTAGGAACACAAAGGACATTATGAAGAACGAGGGAGGAGGAAAAAGTCACAAATCCAATGTGAGTTACTGAAGCATAGGAGCCCTCAGGTAATTAAACAGTTTGACCATGAATATGATAAGACTAGGTCAAGGCAGTTAGAGAAAAAACCAGATGAGTAGCAACATTGTCAAGAATGCATAATGAATCATTACACAAGACAAAAGATGTACATGAGAGAGATGATTCAGTACTACCTACTTGGTAGGCCATGGACTGTTGTGGAGTGGCGTTATTCAAAATTGCAAGGAATTTTTGACACTAATAAGGTGTAAAAGAGAAACTGCTGGTGGTTGAAATCTGGTAAGCATGGGGCATAAGACCAAAGCCTGAGCCATATCTTCTGAAGGACAAAGGCATATGCACGATTGACCGAAGGCAATGGTTCCATCAAGAGGACATGTTTAGAAACAACTGCATATGACTCATTGAGACCCATGAGAAACTTCATGGTACGCTAATATTATTGTAGTTGAAGGGCCTCTTTTAGTGCATTCCCAACCCTCCATAACAATTCCTCCTTTCAATAAATTTCTGGCCTTGCAAAATTATGCTATACATAAGACGATTAATTCTCCAACTTTTCAATAGCCTCTGTCAAAGTAACCCAGATAAAGTGCCACAAGGTCCTTATTGACATTAGTGGTACCTTAATACTTTTCTTTAAAAAGGTTTCGTAACTGATGAGGACACTAGCATTTTCTAAACATGTGAAATCATATTACACAGTTGTGAATATATATATGTTTCAATCTCTCGCTTGAAAGCATACACATATAAACCTATCTGCATCATATATATTTGTATATCATAGTACTCAGCTGTACTCATACATACAAACACTCAACGACTGTTGGAGAATACAAGCATACATGCACATTTAAGTATGGAAACAAATGACATAATTACTCAATTACACCCATATACATGTGTCTCGCCCTTTACAGTAGTGACATATATGCATACAAACATATCTAAGTATAGAACGTATGAAAACATCATATGCAACCAACTGTAGCTGTATACATATGCTATGTCTCATTCAGGAATATATGCATACCGATACATCTAGCATGAAATCATACCTATAATATAACATAATACATAATCATATAAAACTATGTCATGCATGCTTTCTTATACATCAATCTTTACTTTTGTTCTTTTATCTCAAGGAACTTATTCTAGACAGTTTCTAAGATATCATTTCGCATTACATACATATTATCATGAGGCACTTGTCCCTAGGTAGTGAGTAACCTTTAAAGAAATAAAAATATAGTATCTTTGCTCAGTGAGTAAAATACTCACCTAATCTGCTTGGGGGAGAGCTTGTGATGGATTTTCCAATGCAAGCCTTCCAATAAACCACTGCATTTTACATTGCAATTACACATCAAGACCAACCCAAAGCACTTTCTAAATCTAAACACCACAGATTATTGATTGTCTCAAGTGCTAACCTACCATGGCAACCCATAGAATATTTAGGGTTTCGTTTAACACCCTATTAACTAATAATACTAACCCATAGATAAATCATAGTTTTAGAAAGAAAAAAGAAAAGCTCTTAATTTACGACATTTATAGTAAATCTAGAGTTTAGGTCTTACCTTTATTTTCGACCAACTTCAAATTAAAGTTTCACAACACGAAACCCTTACCCATAGCTTGAATGTGGTTTAGAACTCCTCTAAACACAAAATCCCCAAATAACTTTGACGTATTAAGCATAAACCCCAAAAATTAACTCAATCTACAAGAAAAGCTAGGGTTTGTGGATTTACCTCAAACCAATCGATGAAAACGAAGATCTAATACCGAGAATAACGTTTTTTGAGTTGGATTTGGCTTAAGAATTCTCTACAAACCAATACCTAAGGTTTAAATACAAACCCTAAGTGAGAGAATTTATGGGATTGAACTTCTAAAAGTGACCTTTAAGCATGTGAGAAATACACGCTTTCTTAGTAATGCTTTTAAAAAAACATGTGAGCTATTAAAAAAAGGATAGAGTTTTCCTCCAAATAGGGTTGGAAGAACTTCCTCCAACCTAATTTATAAAATGACATGTGTCCTTTGAACATGTTTTGAGTACATGATTTTTTAATAGTAGTGATAAAGTTGGAATGAATTTTATTAAAAAAAGCATGTATACCTCACATGCTATTAAAAAAATAGACATATGTCCTTTTTTTCTTAAATTAGGTTGAAGGAACTTCCTCCAACCCAATTTGGATAAAATCTTTATCCTTAAAAAATATGTGCTTTTAGATGCTCTTTTGCTTTTGTTTTTTCAAAGTGATGGACGTAGGTGTCTAACACCGAACCACCCGTAATTATTTGTCTCTATTTTCTCTCTCTTGCTTCCGCTTTTATTCTCGTATTTTAGATTCACAAATCTCAACATGGTATCAGAGCCACTTTCCTGTGGACTACAATGTTTTCCTTTGATTTTTTCAGTTTTCCACATGGTGGTGACTCCTCCGAAGTTTCTGTCTGCATCCTTCACAGTCGTTCATCCACTGTCCTCCTAAGATCTTAGCCTTTCAAGCCCTCAGTCACAATGTTTTGCACATGAACATGAAGCTTGGAGGCCGATCTACACAACCCCGTCGAAATCAACCAAAATCGCTCCTTCACGTGCCCCAAAGAGGATATGTCCGACAAGCCACGAGCTTCACACGCCTCCATGTATCATCCAAGTGTCCCATGTGTTCTCACACGCCTCTAGAGGGTGTCCACGTGCATCACAATCTGTTCACGCACTCCTTAGAATGTGCACATGCCATGTGCACCTCCTAGATCACTTGTCTAGCGCATGACATGTGGGCTATATGGATCCGGTCAACCTGATCTGTGACCCACAACAGTGAGTTTCGGGTCGACCTGACTCATTTTCAGACAAGTTCAAAATCGGTTTCATTCCTTCTCAGACCGGTTCACTGGTTTCATCTTGGTTCTGGCCAGTTCTAGGGGTTTATTGACTAGTTTAGACCGTTTCCGAATCATTATCAGTGGGTTCATACTGATGCAACACGGTTCAAGTAGTTTCTAGCCCGATTCATACTGTTTTAGACACTTCTTGGTTAGTTTCAATCTGGTTTAGTACATTCAGGGTCGGTTCATTATGTTTTTTGATCGGTTCAGCAGTATCTAGACCAGTTCGGATGATTTTCAATCCAGTTCATCCATTTCCAATGTGTTTCAGACCATTTTAAATCTAGTTCAAGACCTTTTCTTTGTCGGTTCAATCCGGTTTAGTGCATTTTCCACCTAATTTCGACAGTTCAGTCCAGTTTGATAGCCGTTTTATCTAGTTCATCTTAGTTTTAGAGTATTCTCAAATTGTTTCAACCCGATTTCACCCGTGCAGCTAAAAAGAAGAAGAAGAAGAGCGGTCCAAGCGAAACACATCACATGAGCGAGTTGGGTACAGTGCGCCGTCCTGATAACTGCCCAAGTGGGCTCATTGCTTTTGGTGTTTCAAGTCCATGTCGGCCCCCTTTTTGGTATTTGGCCCGTTGTCGGCACTTTGGCCTTTAATTGGCCCCCTTTTGGTTTTATGGCTTGTTGTCAGCCCATTTTCAGTTTTTGGCCTATTGTCGGCCCTTTTAGTTTTTTTGGCCCAAGTCAGCCACTTTGGATTTTGGACCAAGTCAGCCCATCTTTTGGTTTTAGGCCCATGTTGGTCCTGCATTCCAGCTCATTTCCTAGCCACCTGTCGACGTTTCTAGCCCTCTCACCTGTCAACCTCTGTCTCCTCCGGTAGCGTCTACCATCAGTCTTCACCATTAGCCTCTGTTTATCAACTACCGTCTACGGCCCATTCTCAGCTTCAGCCGCAGCAGTCGTTGTTAAAAAAAGAAAAAAACAAATCCATTGTTTCACATTGTGTTTGAGGGGTGATGTTAGACTATATGAAAATATAATATATAATATTCTTTTCATTTATTACATATTAGGTCAATATCAAAATATTCTCTATTTAATAGTTAATTTTAATCAAATTCTTATTGGGATTGTAATACAACCCTCATGAGGATTTGATTATCATACTTGAACTTATTATCATATGAATAGAGATCTTTGTATTGTAAACAATTCAAGTTAATGGGAGCACAATGTAGTTCTGGAGGCTATTCAAAGTGATGAATCATGAACATATGTGTCTAACACCGAACCACACGTAATTCTTTGTCTCTTTTTTTTCTCTCTCTCTTGCTTTTGCTTTTATTTTCTCGTATTTTATATTTCTACACAAATCTAAACAATTAGTATGATTTTTTTTTTTTTTTGTTCTGTCATGAATTTCTCTCATGCTTGGTGCCCGACGAAATTGATTGATAATAGATAGATTAATTCTCAATTTTCTCTTTAGTCTCCAACAATAGTGAAGATTAAATTTGATCCTTCAACCAATTAGGCCTTACTACATAACAATGCAAGGATTGAGATGTAGGAAAGCTGTTGAGCGTTAGCGCATTCGTTTTCTTGCTAATAAATTTTTATTAAAATATTTAAACCACCAATAGATTAAATGTCTTTCCAGTAACCGTCGTGCTTGCCAAATCTTAATATGACCAAACATAATGAACTACCTTATCCATAAACGATCATATTATATTTTTGTTTTCATCATCAATTGGAAGAGTCACACACACACACACACACACACACATATATATATATATATATATATATATATATATATATATATATATATATATATTGAAAGGGAAGTTCCATTTCATGAACCTCAAAACTCAAAAGAAAAATAAAATTAATTAAGCTGATTATTCACCCAATAAAATTTACAATCTATCCAAAAAATTACAAGTCAAAAGCCCAAAAAATTACAAGTCTAGTTATAAATGTTCATTTGCTTCTTTAGGCATGGGTTTGGCTTCTTCAGTCAATGGTTCAATCAATGACTCCACCTGCCTCTCCAATTCTTCAACCTGCAAACAGTATTTGAATAATTAATTACAAAACTGTACATAAACCAAACTCCTTTACTTTCTACTCTGCTTAATAATTAGGGCATTGAACCCGCACCTTCAAATTGGGAGGTTAAGAACAAAAAAAAAAAATAGAAAAAAAAGAAAAAAGAAATAGAAAAGAAAAAGTCAACATAAATCGTCACTTCTAAGAAATGTTTTGGTTGGTTCCTAAGCTGGGCTTGTTTAGCAAAGACATGTACAGAACAGAGTAGTGAGGTTGGTAGTTTTGAAATTAGTAAAAAGTGATGATGTGATATAAAATAAAAAGAATTTGTATAAAAAAGTGAAAAAATTTTGTATTGTAGTGAATTTTTTTATTTGAATAATAATAAAAAATTATTGATGTGATATAAAAAATTAAAAAATAAGAATGTTTTGATATTGATTAATAGTAAAAAATATAAAAAAAAAAAAAAAAAAAAAAAGAAGTAAATAATCAGTGCTGTCATGTAATGTTGCTAGACAAACAAACCATGCCGATCTACGATAACGAAACGTAGTTTCAAACGTGGCGGCCATAAAGGAAGCTTCCAGGAAAGCAGCTTTTCTTATCGGTTCGAGGAAGAATGAACAAACAAGCAAGTGGACAGATATATAATATAATATTCTTCTTAATCAAACCATGGTTAACCTAACCAGCAACTTTGGTCAAATTATAGTAATTATTGAAATATAGGATATAAAATAAGATGGAAGACGGTGCCCTATGCACTATGCACTAAGATAAAATATATATAATATAATAAAATAAGGTATTGGGTAAAGTAAAACCTTCTCGATTGCTTCATCAACCAGATGGGCACCCTTGGCTGTTTCCTCGGCTAGATGTTCAATCAAAGTCGCAGCTTCTCTGAGTCTTCCGCCTGCCGGAAGGTGATCGGCGACGTCTTCTGCAACCTTATCCACTTTCTCAGCCACCTTTTCTATGATCTCTGCTACTGCTTCTACTGTATTCGCAGCCGTATCAACTTGCCCTATATGATGAATATTCAAAGCATCACACGATTAAACCCCCCCTTAATTATTTATATTGACAATGATATATAGGAGTACAGAAAAAAAAACAATCATTCAATTAATTCCTTACTTTTCAGTCTCAATAATGGTCCCCATTTGTTCCCCAAGAATGGTAGAATTACCGTCGCTATCATTCCAAATATCCAAACTTTCCTGCGAGGATATCATATATCCATAAACTCTCTGTTAATTACTTATATCAGACAAAAAACAATAATAGCTAGGACTAGAAGCAATATTACACAATCAAATGTATAGTCTTACCATGAACCGGGAGAAGGATCAGAAGGAAGCGGTCCAAGCGGACCTCCTGGAAGTACACTGTACATCTTTGTCTTGCTGACAATTAGCTCTGTCGCTGTCAGGCCCGTGTTGACAAACTGCAAACCGTTTCCCAGAAAACGGCTGCCGATCTTGCCTTTTGAGATAACCAGAAGATGGTTAGGATTACGAGCTGAAGCTCGGTACCTGCGAGAAGAGCCAATAGGAAGGCCATTGAAGGGAGGAATTGGTCTTGATGTCGACATAAACTGCTCTAGCTCTTGGTCTCTCTGCAAGAATTTCTGTAGCGCTGCGCTAGCTGTTATAACAAAACTAATCTGAGTTCGTAAGAGAAGAGAATCTCAATCAGGATGGAGACCGACTTGCAAGCCAGAGGTTTGAATCACAGGCGGGCCGGGTGCAAGATAGATTAATATTGTTGGAACAATATGGCTTTTTTGGAGTGGTTTGAGCCATATTTATAATTGTTTGGCACGCGCTTTTTTCGTGAATTAGGTCATTATTACCCCCATGCCAAGGTCAATATATATTTCTTGTAAGTCACGTTTTATATTTGAGATTGACATATATATATATGCTCGATCACATCCACGTACGTTTTCTTCAAGTTTTCCGATGGAGGCCTTCTAAATTAATTAATAGTACTCTATTTCTGTTAGGAATTAATAAAACAGGCTCACATGCATCCGCCGACCTTTCTGAAAAGTCCGAGTACTATTATTGGCCAGTGCATCAAACCAGCTAACACTCCTATACTAGGCAATAATAGTACTTGATGCACGAGCTGAGTCAATAGTCTTCCTTTTTACACTCAGCTCGTACGGACGAATGAAAAGAAACATGATTATAGATGTACAATTTGTTGGTTAAAATATACAAATGTAATTTACTATTTATTTTGTTAAGTCTATCCTTCGTGAGTTTTCATATTTGCTAAATTTAACCTTGACATGATTTCTTTGACAATTAATTAGAGCTCAATAAAATTATTGTTGTTTTATGTAATCTTTAGTAACTACAATTATACTTGCATGGATTTTTTTATTTAATAATAAAATTAAAAATAAATCAGTACATAAATCTGATTGAGAAGTGATCGGTGCACAATACAAGACACATGGGGTGAGACCCATGTGATGGGTTCTACTTATATGGATCCTACCCATATATCTTGTGTTGTGCGTAAATTATGTAATTCTATTGTACAAGAATACTTTCCTAATCTCACTACATACCCAAAACTATTCAAAAAAAAAAAAAAAAAAATGTAAACTTTTTACTTCTCTTTTGACCGTACACCTTAAAAAAAAAAACTTTTTGTAATTTGTTGATGTGTGAGCCGTCATGATGGCCAAACGAATAGTTTACTAATAATAATAAAAAAAAATCTAAACTAAACCTAGCTTTTAATCACGCAACGCGACGTCACTTTTAAAGGTTAAAAAGCAACAATTCCCAATATACATTACACCAAGACAATTGCAACATGGCTATCTATGCCAACACGTTTTGTTAAAAAAAATGAAACGGAGCATTTTGTCCATCTTCCTTAAGCTGGTTAACCTAAAAGTTTCAGAAACTTAAAATTCTGAAATGGTGAAAACTTGAAAGATGAATGGCAGTTCTCCTAGTTTTAGAAATGCTTTGCCCATCTAATATAGATGCCTTTTGTTTTGATAAAAAAACTTTGGCTTTCATTCAAGAAACATAAGAGCCATAGTCGGCATTTACTAAGTGTTGGATTGATGAAGGGCATTCACCTATCCACATAGAGTCAAAAGACCGATAAATGGCCAGTTTAGCCAACTCATGTGCAACCTTATTTGCCTCAAGGCTTACATGTTGAACTACATGGAAATGGAACTCAGCCAAAAAGGTGCAGACATCCTCCAACAGCTGGCCATATCTATTCCAGCACTAAGCATTGTTCACCAATTGCACCACCTGCAGAGAATCCCCCTCAAAGACCACCCTCTGGCAACCCACCTCGCCACAGAATTTCACCGCCTTCCAAAGAGCTGTTGCCTCAGCCAAAACAGGGTCCCGGACAAAGGGAAAAACCGAAGCAAGAGCAGCCACAACAGCCCCATGCTCATCCCGAAGCACCACCCCTACTCCCATCATGTTCTTTGTGGAACAAAGAGTAGCATCCCAATTTAGCTTAAGGCATCCCCCCACTGGAGGCTCCCATTTCTTCACAACCTGCCTAGACTTATTGTGAAACCTGAGTTCTTGACTAGCTGCCAACTTGAAGTTAGTCATCGATTCCTCCGCTGAACTTACCACTTGAAAAGGGCACGTAACCTCCCTTCCATGGATGACAGCATTACGGCGAAGCCATATTAGACGAGCGATTGTCACAGCTTGTATTAGGTCCTCCCCAGACAGACGCTCCCACAGCTGGATAAACCACCCCAAGCCATCATCTGCCACTAAGGAGAGTTTCTGCACATGCCTTAAGCACTCCTGCCAAACAGCCACTGAGGCAGGACATTCCCACACCATATGAAAGGTAGTTTCAGCACTAAGCGAGCACATAGGGCACAACTGGTCCAGCACTATATGGCGGCCGTATAGGGCATCTTTGATTGGGAGAGCATTGGAGCACAATTTCCATTTGAACAGTTTTACCACACCTGGCGTAGGCAACTTCCAAATATGGTTCCACACCTCAGTTAGCTCAGTTTGTCTCGAAGTTTCCCCACTTTCCTGAGCTCTGGTTGCCATTTCTTGATGATATTCACTTCTAACTGAGAAACAACCATTAGAAGTACCCGTCCAAACCAACTTGCCTGGAGTCCAAAAGGGGCTAATTGCCAAATTACAAATAGCTTCAACATCTTAGGATAGGAGCAACTCTCGAATAACCCCAACCTTCCACCATCTGGATACCTCATCAATCAAGTCACAAACCCTCATGTTTGGATCCCTCTCCAAAATGGGAGATTGAACCTTGAAATGTGGAGACCCTAATAACCACTTATCACTCCACACCCTTATACTTTCTCTATTGCCAACTCGCCATGCAAGACCCCTTTCCAAAGCTTCCCTTGCCCTAATGATACTTCTCCATGCGTACTTATCCTTCATAACAGTACCCACCATGGACTCCGGATGTTGAAGGATGCGCCACCCTTGCTTGGCTAAAAGGGCAATGTTGAAAACCTCGATGTCTCTAAACCCCATGCCCCCATCCACTTTAGCTCTCCCCACCATGGACTCCGGATGTTGAAGGATGCGCCACCCTTGCTTGGCTAAAAGGGCAATGTTGAAAACCTCGATGTCTCTAAACCCCATGCCCCCATCCACTTTAGCTCTCCCTAGCTTCTCCCACCGAATCCAAGCTGGCTTTGATTTCCCCCACCAAAAACTACTGCTCATAGAATTCAATTTCTTGCATAGTGCTTTGGGAAGTAGGAACACTAACATACTATATGTAGGAATCAATTGGAATACTGCCTTGATTAGTATCTCCTTACCTGCCGGAAACAACATGCGTTCCTTCCAACTGTGCTTGGACCCTCCCCAGAATATTAGCAAAATCAGTATTCTTGGCTCGGCCAATGACAGCCGACAAACACAGATATTTTTCATACCCACTAATGGCTGTACTGCCCACTGCATTCCCTATAAGCTCCTGGAAGGCCATACTCGTGTTCTTGCTAAAGAAAATGGATGTCTTAGCCGTGTTTAGTTTTTGACCCGATACCCCTTCATACCTATGAAGTAAATTAAGCATTTGACCCCACTCCAGGAAATTGGCCCTGCAGAACAGCAGGTTGTCATCTACAAAAAACAAATGGGTTAGCCTAAAACCATTTACTGCAATAGGAACCCCCGATATCCTCCCCTCAAGTTCTGCATTAACAATTAGAGATCTCAAGCATTCAGCACAAAGGAGAAAAAGGTAAGGGGACAAAGAATCCCCTTGTCTAATCCCTTGAGATGGAGTGAGTGTTTCGGACGGGACACCATTCACAAGGATGGAATAGGATACTGTTGTGACACATTTCATTACAAGAGAGATCCACTTTTCGGCAAATCCCAATCGACGCATCATTCCTTCCAAGAAGCTCTACTCCACCCGGTCATAAGCTTTACTCATATCCACCTTGATAGCCATGTAGCCTTTCTTCCCCCTCATTCTAGTCGCCATGGTGTGGAGAGCTTCATAAGTGACCAAAATGTTATCAGAGATGAGTCTACCTAGAACAAAAGCACTTTGGTGCTTGGAGATAATCAATGGCAGCACCAGTTTTAACCGGTTAGCCAGCACCTTCGAAATTAGCTTGTAGGACATATTGCACAAACTGATCGGGCGGAAGTCATGCACCGAGATTGCCGGAGACACCTTAGGAATCAAAGCTATATGAGTTTCATTGATTCCCGGATCAAATATTCCTCTGTTGAGGAAATCCAATACTGCCCCTCGAACTGCATCACCAATGGTCTCCCAATTATGAGTAAAAAAACATACACCAAACCCATCCGGCCCTGGGGCCTTTAGGGGAACCATTTGACCAAGTGCATCATTCACCTCTTCTGGTGAAAATTCTCTTGTAAGCCCCTCATTCATCGTTTGCGTAATTCTAGGCTGCACCTCCTCCAGACATCCCTGCTGCCCCCTAGTTTCCCCCTCACTAAATATCTTCTGGAAATGTTTAACAAAAGCTTGACTGATAGCTTCTAGATGCTTACAGAGATGGCCTTCGGAGTCCTCAATCTACTCAATGTTGGATTTGCGCCCCTGTGTTGCCCAAGCATGATAAAATTTTGTATTCCTGTTTCCATTCCGAAGCCAATTCTACTTTGCCCGCTGCTTCCATTTAATGTCCTCCATCTCCAAAAGATCATATATCTCCGACTGGAGCTGCTCAATCTGGTCTCCATTCCCTGCGTGTTCCCACCTTTGGAGTCTTTCCAATCGATTGGTCAAATACTTGATCTTCCTACTAACATCCCCATACTTAGAGGAGCTCCACACGGACAGTGCCTGCTGGCAACGGGAATGCATTAATCTTGTGGTCATGAGAGAATGCTCACCATCCACCCCTCTCTGCCAAGAATTCTTGATCACCTCAATATTGTCTGCATCCAAGTTCCAGTAAGCCTCATACCGGAATAGTCGTTGCCTTCTTGGGGACATAGGTTTAAACCGAACCCATTAAGGGTTATGATTAGAAGTTCTTGTTGGGAGTATCACCACAACTGGCTCAGGAAAATCATTGCACCATCCTTCTGTTGCTAAGGCCCTGTCCAAGCGTTCCTTGATAAAACTGGTCGGCTCCACTTGTTTCTCCAAGTGAAATTTGATCCTTTGAAACCTAGATCCCGTAACTGGCAAGTTTCCAAAGCAGCATTGAAAGAGGCCATCTGCCCCTTGTTTCGCAAAGCTCCCCCCTCCTTCTTAGACCAATTGGAAATCTCATTAAAGTCTCCCAAACATAGCCACTGATGTGGGCTCAAGGAACCCAAGTGGGAAAGAAGATGCCAAGATTCTCCCCGTTGCCACCAATCCGGATGGCCATAGAAACATGTCAGCTTCCAAGGGTGATTAGTTCTGAACATTGTAATGTTGGCATTGATATGTCTAAGCGAAAAATTCACAATATCCATTTCCTTTGAATTCCTCCAGAACAAAGCTAGACCTCCACTTTTTCCCACTGGATCCACAGTAAACAAACCTTCGAAACCCATCTTGCATCTTATAACCTGCAACCTCTCCTTATTCGCCTTTGTCTCAATTAGAAACAAAAGTGTTGGGCTCTTATCCTTTACCATTTGCTAAAGATCTCGAACTGTGCGAGGGGTCCCAAGCCCTCGACAATTCCATGCTAAAACAACTCATTGGGTTTGGTAGTGATGCCCTGCAGCCACCGCCGATGATCCCACATCAATAGATTGTTCCGGAACATACCGCCTCTCTCATTTTTGATGGACACCTTCGGGACCCTCCTGGTCTAGCACTTCATAACCTCACTTCTCAAGAAGTACCCTAGATGAGGATACTGCTAGCTACCCACTCAGACTGCCTTGTGCCAACTTCTTCCAATGTTTGATTCCACCCCCTTATTATGGGCAAAAGGGGTCACCTCTCTTGAGTTCGTCACAGTAGCGACAATATGAGCGTTTGCAGTAGGGTCCGTCAAAAGTGAATCTAGATTTTTCAACGTACTGTTTGCATGAACAGTGTGGTCGACAAGCTTTCCTTTCTGTTCTACATGCTGGACTTGGGCCTAAAAACTGGACCCATCGCAACCTCCGATTTAAAACTGGCCCATTCCTAGCCCGTCCAACTTCGCCTTTTCCCGCTCCTTTTTTGTCCCTATTTTTCTTTGAAACGGTAGAATCCCTTGTATATGTTATCGTTCTAGGCACCTTAAAAGCATTGATACAATCCCCCAGGATTTCGTCCTTCCTTACAGAGACCTTTCCTTTCAAGGAATATTGATCTGCAGGAGTGTGGCGCACCGTGAATTCCTGCCGATCAGCCTCTCCCCTCGTAGACTTTCCAGAATGGGTATTGCTCCCCTTTTGGCAAGTTTTTGAGGTCCTCAGATCACCCTCTGCCGCCACCAGAGAAGGATGATGATAGGCCGTTTGGCTTCCATCTCCATGGTCAAGAGCTCTGGAGAGATCATCCGCTCTTATCCACGAACCCCATCCCCATGCACCTTCTTTGTGGTTTGCTCTCTTGGACGACGATATAGGGCAGCCCCGTGCTTCATGGAGAATCCTTTCGCATTTGAAACAGAATGTAGGAAGTTTCTCGTATTTAAACGTCATGCATAATGATTCCCCTACAATGATAAGGGCCTGGCCACGCTTTAAAGGTTGATATAGATCAATGACCACTTTAATCCTCAGGTACCTTCCCTAACGGACGTCATCATCTGCCACCGCCACCTCCAAAACTTGACTCAATGATCCCCCGATCTTAGTTCCCACTCCTTTATTCATGCACACAAGAGGCATGTCATGAACTTGTAGCCATATCGAAGTATGATGGAGCTTCATCTGAGAAAGGGGTGTCCTTTCTTTAAGCTTGTCAATAATCAGAATAGTTTTGTCATAGGACCATGGCCGACCCTCAAGAACCTTTCATTGATCACCTTCTTCCTCGATCTCGAACAACCAGAGGTTTTCACTGATCTCCTTGAAGAAGATGTCCTTCCCTGTCTGCCATATGCGTGAAGGAGAGATTTGAAAGCCTCCTTGTTGACCCTTTTAGGGACCCCTAGCCTTCCCACTAGACATTTTGAGCCTCTTTCGCACAGATTTGCTACATCCTCAATAACTATCTGGATTCCCTATTTCTCCCCATCTGTTTGTGGGAAAATTCCAACCCTTTCCCTGAGTCTTCAGCCATAGGAGACTTCTAGTTAGAGAGTTTCCCACAGTGAAAGATCGGGACATACAACTCCTATGCTAGATGCCGGGAGGAGATGAATAATAATTCCCTAAGTTAGTTAACAGGGAATCATCACTCATTCAAATTTTAATATATAGATGCCATTGGCGAGTGATTGAGGGCGGGCAATTAAAGTATTTGGAAAAAAAAAAATACACAGTGAAAAATTGAAATGACTTCTAACACAAAGTAAGTGTGTGTGTGTGTGTACAAAGTGTTAACAAAATATCAATGCGGAATTTAAAAGACACAATAATTTTTGTTAACGAAGTGGAAAACTCAATATGAAAAAAACCACTTCGGGGCAGCCAAATCCAGGATATCCACTATTCAGAAGACAAGATTAGTTACAAAGTAGTAGTACTCACATACCCCTGATGCAGTGGTCGTACCTTGCACTCTAACACGTAGCCTAACACGAATGTCTCCCAATTAGGTCTCCTACCTGAAGGGGTCTTCAATGGAATCCTGTTACAGCACTTATCCTTTACCTTATCAGATAAGTGTTGTAACAGCACACACAATAATGGCTTCAAAGAGACAATTCAACTCAATAATCTCACAATATAACTCTCTAAGCACTAATGGAATTCAATACCGAATTCTTACAGTTCTCAAGCCTAGGGACCTCTATTTATAGGCTGCAGGTTCAAATGAGCACTTGGCTTGATAAAACCTAGGAGCTGTCCGGACGGTAGTCATAGGGTGTCCGGACGGACAACTGTGCGATCAGCTTTCTGAAAGTTTCACTAAAATTCTTTCCTGATTTAAGTCGCGTTCAGACGGTGGTGCCCTGTCTTCCGGATGGTTACACTTCCACTGTAATCAATTTCCACATCAAGGCTTCGAGCGTCCGGACCAAGGGAATGGTCGTCCGGACGGTTGATCTGATGCACGCAATTTTCATATCTGATGCTTGCACGTCTGGGCTAAGAGGACTGTCGTCCGAACGTCTGGATTTTGAATGCGATACTTGTCTTATGAATGAGCACGTCTGGACGGGATTCCACATCGTCCGGACGGTTGCAACGATCTTCCCATAACTATGTTTTGGAAGGAAATCCCATAGCTGGTCGAACACTGAGTATCGTCCGGAAGTGCTGCTGAAACGTTCAGACGGATGCAAGCTGGAGCAGTTTGAAGCTTCTTGACACAGAGGAAGGTTCGGACGGAAAGTTATTGTCGTCTGGACGGATGATGCTTTGGACAGTTAGGCGTCCGGCCGGTATATCACATCGTCCGGATGGCTGGCAGGGAACCGAATTTTCTGATTTGTAAACTGTGCAGAATCTTCTAGAAGCACTATGAATAGTGGAATCCTTGTTAAAAGGTATCATTACAAAGAAGTAATTTTGTCCAACAGAATGTGGGTAATTACAAACTAACAAACTCCCCTTTTGGCCATTCTGGGACAAAAATCACTTGACCGGTTAAAAATACAATCCCAATCCAAATAAAAAATTACTTCCCCTTTTTGTCACAAAGGGACAAAGGGTAAAACAAGTAATGATAAAAACCACACAAAAATTACTCCCCCTAAAGGTCTCAGAAGGATCAGGGTAAATAGTGTAATAAAATACCCAGGAGTTTAAACAAATGTAGCAAATTATCAAAAAAATAACAAAAATGTCTCAAAATACATCAAAAACTACAAAGAAAATCAGGATGCATCTGCCATCGGTGCATTGTCCTCGTCATCACTGCTGGACGGATGATGGAACTTGAGACACTCCTGGAGATCCAGCTGATTTTGCAACACATGGAGGTTAAAAGAGTAAACCTCCTGCTGCTGCAGGGCTGAGATGGACTGCTGTATGGACGACATGGAGAGTTGCATGGAACTCATGCCCCCCCTGAATAGCAGCCAATGCCTCCATAATCTGAGAATAACTGGCATCCTGCTGAGGTGGCGGAACAGTCTGAGAAGAAGACGCCACATCCGGTATGCCTACAAGAATAGGAAGAAGGCAGGGGCACATCATCATCCTAATCATCTCTCCGCAGCTGAGCATTGGACTTCATTAGAGTCTGCTTTCTGATAGGATCCTGGATCTTCATCTTCGACTTGCCAGTAATACTGATGCCTATCTGGAGAATAATTTGTGTTAGCAGGCAGCCAAATGGTAGACCAGTATTGCCCTCATCACGGGCCTCTAGAATAACGCACAAAATATGCTTGCACAAGCAGAAAGGCAAGTGAAAACTGATAGCATACACAAAATGGGCCCTCTTCAAAATCAGGTCACTGCGCCTGACAACAGGCCAAAGGTTGCGCTGGACAATCTTGGCTAGCAAGCGGTGTGGGGCAGATAAGGCACCGATCCTAATGGTGGTGGTGCGCTCCTTTCCTTGGGGAACAGCATGAAAGAATTCTTTGAGATCATCCAGAGAAGGAGGGATTACCACTTCATTATATGGGCTGCCAGGAATCTGGAGAACAAGTACTCCTATGAACTGACTGATGATCTGGGGATCAACAGTGATAGTATGCCCGCCTACAATAGACTGAAGCACCAACCCGCGGTCATCATCCTGGACCACCTCGAGGTTGGCATAGAACAGCCTGACCAGCCTGGTGTACATAAAACATGCACAGGTGTGTAGATACCCCTAATGATAGGTCTGGATAGTGTCGTGGATACTGTCCAGATGAGCCACCATGATGTCTGACCGAACAACATTCTTTTCAGCAATGACTGGTCGGTCCATAATCTTAGCTCTAAGAGTTGTCCTATCTCCCTCTGTCCTTTGTTGAACTATGCGCTGTGGATTGCCTACAGACATGTTTCTACAAAAGAAACCAACAAGATTTGCCAATAATAATCCAAAAGAAATATTCTTGTTAGTGCACATAGAAAATCCGGCATTATAATGGTAGTAAAATGGACTTCTCAGAAACTACAAACATGAAATATCACAATACAGTCCAACACAGCAGATATCACAAATATGCTCAAAAGAATGTTCTAACATTTCCAAAATAAACTCAATTACATTCCAAAATAATCAATATTCTAACAGTTTAAACAAAAAAAAAACGGAAAAGAATAAAGTTAACTAGAAAAAGTACTTGGAATGTGGAAAGTAATGTACAAAAAGACAAAAAGGACGAGAAAATGCAAAAACTCTCGAGAAGTCACTCAAAGAGAAAATGTGGGGTAGCTTTAGAAATGCGGCGGCCAGGGTTTATAAAACCGGAGGGGTCCCCATCCGGACGGCTCATTAACCCATTCGGACGCGTGTTGCCTCGTAAACATGCTGACAGGCCGCGCTCGTCCAGACGTGTAACATACCCGTCCGGCCGGCTGAGCCACACCCGTCCGGACGTAAAGAGGGGCTGTCTGAACGCTTCACACTGAAAAGGCAGAAACTGAGGGAAAAATTAGTAGAAAATATTTTTCCTAGTATCAGCTTCAGAACACACATGGATAATCAACTGATAAACACAATCAAATAGCATCTCAAAACTAAGCTGAGATATAAGAGAGAGTTCAGAGTTCAATCAGCACAAAGATTTTCATATAGGCAGAACATTTAAATAGACGACTCAACTCATGCAATGCGTGTGTGTGTGAAGACTTTTTTTTTCACAAGGTATGACTTTCACTGATATGACAAAAAGCAACTAGATTTTCTAGACAAGTGAGAAAATCAGTGAAAGATTAGTCAAAAGTCAAACCTTATTAATTACTAGGGCCTAGCCACCTTCATCTGATACACTACCCCTAAGATGCAGCATCCAATTGTTTTACTTGTACCACGAAGGACAAGATAAATATTTTACTTGCACCATGAAGGACAAGGCATATTGCAAATTCAGTACAGAAGCAGTAAATATACAATCATAGTGCAGAATTTATAAGAGTAACTGCTTGATTCTTTTGATGCTGCAACCTAGAGAAAATGCTAGAGTTTTTAGGTTCTAGGTTCAACTAGCATCTAGTCAATTTATCCATTTTATCAAAAACCTCTTCTCTTATCTAGAATTTGTAGAAGCAAAAAGTCAGAGAAGGAAAGATGTACCTTTAGGGGAGTCTTGAATAGTGTACATTTTCATCGCATGAGGAAAGAAACTATCCAACTTTTGCATATACAGGAAAATACTTGGCAAATATAGTCATAAACTCTCAATCATACCTAAGCAAAGTAAATTAGTGCCTAAAGAAATGAGATATCAGGTAAAAATACAATCAATATCTGACATGCCAAGAAAAGGAAAAATTTCCTACATTTTCTCCCCCATTTTTTTTTTAAAATTTTTTTATTAAAACAAAATGCTATATGGAAATGACATCATATAACATGCAATGTATGATCAAACCTGTGTAAGCTCGATGTTGCCAATACAGAAAAACAGTCGCTCGACCTGCTTTTTCTGTCTTCCTCAAATAGTACCTGCAATATTCTCTCAAAAGAAATAGGGGGCAAAACAAAATTGGTTCCTGGATTGCATAGTAAACACAAAATATAGTAAGTAAAAGTCAAGCAATCAAACCTGATGCCTTAGGATTAGGAACCAATCATAGGCATGAACATCTTCTCATACTAGGTGCGTCCATTCTCTCTCATGGGGTGAATGTCTTTCTTCTTCTTGACCCAAGCTTGCCTTCTTGTGGGTAGTTGCTGGCAGGACTTCATCTGTTGACCCATCCACTCCATCATGCTTTGCATCCAGATAGGTGGCTCCCTGTAGTATTGATCATCTTCCACCTTCTGCGACCTTTTAGAATGCTTGGATTTGATCTTGGATTTGATCTTGGATTTGCCACTGTGATTGGCAGGTACAAATCGCTGCTGAGGCCGCTAATGCTGAGATGCAAAGTGTCGTGGTGCATGAGACCAAGGAGCTTGATAATGAGGGGTCTGATACCTGGATGCTTACCTCTATGGAGCTTGGTAATGATCCTGATGCCATGGAGCCTGATACTAAGTCAGAGGTCTTGTGCCATAATTTGCTTGCCAAGGCACTTCTTTCTTGACTTTTGCTTTCTAGGCTTTGAGTAGGGAGCACTGAGGTCGGACATGCCCACTTAGACCGCAGTGATGGCATATAGGAGATTTTCTGATGGAAGGGGGCTTCTGAGTGCCCGACATATCTCCATTAAGCTTGTCCTTCCCTTTATCTTCAACAGTGGGGGGAGGCTTAGGGACTGCAGGCTTAACAAAGATAGTCTTGGAAGTAGAGGCAGTATCAGAGGGAGGAGTGATGTGTGTTTTAATGAGTACTTGAAAGCGCACGAATTGTTTGCAATATAGTGTGTGCAAGTGCGAGGTCAAATCCACAGGGAAATGGTCAAATGTTGGTGTCTTGTTTAATCAACCTCATTTTAACCTAGTTCCAAAAGTTTGAGGATTGATTCAAGAGTAAAAGACTAAATAAAAGAGATGAAATGAAATATGCAAATTAAAAGGAACTAAGGCTAAGGAATCTACCAAACGAAATCCAACAACTAACACTCTTAGTTTCCACTTCAACACCCAAAGAACATTAAGCTTTGGATGTCATTCAAATGTCTTAACCACAAACTCTAAAACCATTAAATGAATCCAACTCAAAGATAAATCACAAAGAGTACCCATTTGAAATCAAATCATCTAATGTATCCATTCAATGAACAAATCACAATGGATATCATCATTCAAATCGATAAAACAATGTATCCATCGGTTGAAACACATTAAATGTCCTATATATACTAACAACCGCATTCATTGCAAAAGATAAAGCATTTAAATGAATGGAACTTGAACAACAAATATGATATATTATCAAATGTGCAAGTAGTATAACAAGAATGTGAGTATCATCAATGGAAAGGTTTCATCCTCAACCTTAGTTGAGGTTACTAGCCTTCCATGACTAACAACACCACAAGAAAATGAAGAACAAACATGGAAATAAAAGAAAAGCTTTACAAAGAAAAAGTGTCTAAGAACAAAAGCTACTGAAATACACTATGAAATGAACGAAATTAAACCTAACTACTGTTCTCTGAACTCTCCAACAAGGAGGCATGACTATGGCTTTTATAGTAGGAAATTAGGGCTAGAAACCCATGTAAAATGACTCATCTAACCCCCTCTAGGGTTCCTCTCTTGCTAGAGACAACCAAGGTCACGAAACCAGCGTGTTCTGCTGCGAAAATCAGAGGGAGAACTGCTTTTTGTCACGGAGAAGCTCCTGATTGGGTGTTCTAACGCGCTTCTGCAAAAATAAGTTCTGGGAAATTTTGATCGATCGACTTTGGGCAAAATTTGATCGATCGAATTTAAGTTCGATCGATCGAGTTCTTCAGAACTTCCGAATTTTCCAAGCAATTCCACATGAATTTTGCCATTCCTCACTTATTGACCTACAAAACATAAAAACACAAAAACTAACCAAAGCATCAGAAAATAACAAGGCTAAAGGTCTAACTAATGTAAATCAAAGGGTCCAAATACACAATATTTGGCACTCATCAAATAGCCCCAAACTTACATTTTGCTAGTCCCTTAGCAAAAACAAAATGGAAAACAAAATCAAAACATAAAACATAAATCCTCTTTCGTGGGAGAAACGATTGCATTTAACATATGCAACAAGCCTTTTAAACCCCTAGGACTCCCTAGGCATCCTTTACTGAGCACAATCCAAATAGGGTACTAGAACTCCACTTCATATAGTCGGCTTCGGCCAATGTAACTCTCTTTCTTGGCTAACTAGGGTACCATCGACAACAATCCCGTACTTAGCTTGATTTAGATAAGCGTATGGCATAACATAATTGATGGTTGTCTAAATATATCCTGCCTAGTATCTCTCGTCCATCACACTAAGATCAAACTAGTGGACCGTCTAAACTCAAGGAGGTACGCACAGACCCACAAATAGGGTTGGCAAAATGGGTTTATGGGTCGACCCGTTTTACGACCCGTGGGACCCGTGACCCGTTTAAGGTAGACCCTAACACGACCCATTTATATTAATGGGTCAGAGTTGCAGACACGACACGGTAATTTTCATGGGTCACCTGACACGATCTGTGAAACCCGTTTAGCATAATGTGTCGTATCGGGTCAAAACGACCCGTTTAGCTTAAAAGTATTTTTTTTTTTTTTTGTATTTAAATGAAATAATAATAGTTTGAGCAATTCATCTCTAGATATTAAACTCCTAGTAGGCTAGCCCCAAATCACTTAATATTCTTAATTGTCCAATCAAATAACAAAAAAAAAAAAAAAAAACTACATCATCATTATAAATTTACAAACACAAATTGGGTTCCCATTTTTGCCCCATATTGTCCACTCTTGAATGACTTACAAATATACTCATTTTCCAGATAAACTTGGAATGTTACAGGAATTGATACTATCAAATGTCAAAACATAATCTTCTTCGTTATCCACCTTATTAAAGTTTGTTCTATATCAAAAGATAAAAGAAATTAGTGTCCATGACTCCTCCAATTTCATTTTTTTTTTCCCTCTCTTTTGTTCAGCCCTAAACTCCTAAAATCAAAACAGGACCCAACATAAATAAGGTGAGTGGGAGACTAGATACATGTAGGCTCTAACATATGTCTCTCTTTCGTTCTCTTATCACCTTAAATCCATACCTTTACTAATTACTTAAACATCAAAGTTGGTGCCCCCGCTACCAATTAATGACGTTCCATTCATATCTTTGGTTGTCATGCAGGATTTACGAATCGAGGACTAGGCATGCATATTTTTAATATTTAATCTTTAGTTTTAGTTTTAGTTTTTTTGAATTTATAAGGATATTTTTGTCTTATTAAATTTTTTTTATCATTTTTATCTTTTTGTTGGTTTTAGAGGGGACATCGACATGTTTTGATTGTTTGAGGGGGACATTGACACAATTGGCAGTTTGAGATACATTGACAATTGAGTGGTATTTTAAAGGGATAGGGATAGCGTACTTTCTCCTTAAAAAAACAATAAAATAGAGGCATTTATGTGTTTTCAATAATTACAAAAATAATTAAAAGAGTACTTACATTTAAAATTTTGAAAACTTTGTTGTGGTACTTTATCACTCTTTAAACATGGAAGACAAAAGTAAAAAAGTGATTAAACTTTGAAGGGATAAGATATATTTTTTCTTTTATTTATTTAAGTATAACATGAACCAAACACTTTTTGTTATCATTTCCCATCATCAATTAGAAGAGTCACATTTAACTTTTAAAGAGAAATTCCATTTCATGAACCTCAAAAGAAAAGGAAATTGCAACCATAAATAGAGGAGAAGAAATACATATAGAATCTAATTAATTTACAATGAGGCTTGCTACACAGGGGACGGTCACCGTCCCCTGTGAGCCTTTTTTAATATAAAATTTTTTTTTATTAAAAAGTTAGCTTTGATGTCCCATCAAAGCCAACTTTTTTAATAAAAATTTATTTTTTTATTATATATGGGTGATGGGAGACGGATGAGTGTCCCCCATCCAACATTTCCCATTTACAATATATCCAAAAAATTACAAGTCAAAGTCCATTTGCTAATTATTTCTAGTCTACTTATTTGCTTCTTTAGGCATCGGTTTGGCTTGTTCAGTGAGTGGTTCCATCAATGAATCCACCTGCTTCTGCACTTCTACAGCCTGCTTCTGTACCTCATCAACCTGCTTCTCTACTTCTTCAACCTGCAAATTAATAGTACTTGAATAATCAACTCCCCATGCACTCAACTCTAAACCAAACCACTTTACATCTGCTCTTTATAATTAAGGCATGAACCCGCACCATAAAATTGGGAGGTTAAGAAAAAAAAACGTAGAGGAGGAGTAAATTCGTATCCTCCAAACTACCCCCAATTAAAAATAATCCTATTTGGTAAAGGAATAAAAGTAAAGTCCTAGCCATTTTAAATAAAATGTAAAAATTTGAAGTTGGCACATGAAATAGTGTATATAAAGTCAAAGTTAACACGTCTTTTAAAATTTAAAATTTAAAATAATATAAAATTATGTACACTATTAGATGTTTTTAAAAGTCAACTTCAAAACATTCTAACTTTTTTCACTTTTTATATCCAATCAATAATCTTTTATTATTATACAAATAAAAAACTATTTACTAAACAAAACTTGTTCACCACAAAAAAAAAAAAAAAATCAAGACTCTCTTTACTTTATATCACATTAATCACTTTTATTACTATTCGATTTTTTTTCTCTCCACAAGAATTATCAAATTGGGCCAATGTCTCTCATAAATTATAAAAATTGTCAATATTCTCCCAATAACAAAAATACCCTTAAAAAAATTAATAAAATACTAAATAAGAAAAGAAAAGAAAGAAATACATAAATCGTCATTGGGGGCATTTTTTTAATTCATATTGTTTTTTTTTTTTTTTTAAAATAAAAATTAACATAAAAATTAGCCCTTTATGATGATCTACGAAACGCTCCAAACCGCGTGGGGCGGCAATAAAGGAAGCTACCAGGCTTTGTCGTAGGTAACAGTCAGGAAAGCAACTTTATAAACAAAGGGCTATTCGAAAAACCTAGTCAAATTCTTAATGGTGCGACGAAGAAATGAAGAACAAACAACCAAGCAAGTGGACAGATATATCTTGTGACCCACCACACCTGACTGAGTAACCTTGTGCTTTCTTGCGTAGAAAGTTTGAATAAAGAACAAAAGAAAGGAAAAAAGAAGTAGAAAGTTTAAAGGAAATTTGAAAAGGTAAGATGATATATCGCTGAAAGCGCCTAATGACAGGACAAGACTCACAGTAAAAGGGCAAATGGAAAAGATAACTAAGAAGGTTTTAAAATCAGTCATTAAATATATTTCTTCATATTCCAACCATGGTTAACCTAACCAGGAAGGTAGGACATCTGAAAGTCAAAAGTAATTAAGAAAACTGATCACATAGAGTACTCATGGGCCCAGTTGCTGATCAAAACTGGAATTTTATCATCTCACATAATATTGATTCATGAAATAGGATATAAATAAGATGAAAGAGAGTGCAATTAAGATAAAATATAATAAAATAAGGTATTGGGTCAAACCTGCTCGATCGCTTTATCTACCAGATGGGCACCCTTGGCTGTTTCCTCAGCTAGATGTTCAATAAGCGCCGCAGCTTCTTTGAGTTTCCCGCCTGGAAGGTGATCGGCGACCTCTTCCACTACCTTATCCACTTGCTGAGCCACCTTTTCTACGGCCTCTGCTACTGCTTCTACTTTATCCGCAGCCGTTCCAAGTCGGCCTACATGTTCAATCCGAGCATCACATGATTAAACCCCTTTATATTCACAATGTCACAACGAAAATGATAGAGTGAACAAAAAACAGCATGAAATTCCTTACTTTTCAGATTCAGTAACGGTCCCCATTTAATCCCCAAGAATGGTAGAATTACCGTCACCATCATTCCAAATATCCAAACTTTCCTGCGAGGATATATCCATAAACGCTGTTAATTACTTATATCAGACAAAAACAACAATAGCTTGGAGCAATATTACAAAATCAAATAGTCTTACCATGAATCGGGAGAAGGATCAGAAGGAAGCGGAGCTCCTGGAAGTACACTGTATATCTTTGTTTTGCTGACAATTAGCTCTGTCGCCGTCAGGCCCGTGTTGACAAACTCCAAACCATTTCCCAGAAAACAGCTGCCGATCTTGCCTTTCCAGATAACCAGAAGATGATTAGGATTATGAGCTGAAGCTCGGTACCTGCGAGAAGGGCCAGTAGGAAGGCCATCGAAGGGAAGAATTGGTCTTGATGTCGACATAACCTGCTCTCTTGGTCTCTCTGTAAGAATTTCTGTAGATGACAATCAAGAGGTTTGAAATTGAATCACAGGTTGGTAAAGAACGTGGGTGTAAGATAAATGTTGGAACAGTGTATAATGGCTTTGTACGAGTGGTTGAGCAAAATATATATAAATGTTTTCCACGCGCTTTTTTCGTGGAATAGTCGTCAGGTCAATATTATAGAATTTCCAAGGTCAATCGTTGCTTTCGTTTGCTTCACGTTTTTTATGTTTGAGATTGAGACCGACTTTAAGGGAAAAAGATGCTCACATCCACGTTTCCTTCGGAGGATGTAATAGTCCATGCCATTTCGGTTGCCGGCTCACATCCACCAGCCTTCCGGCGTTCATTTAACCATCATGTACATAATATTAAACGACATCAGCTCGTACATGCAAGTACAGCCGATCTTTAAGTTTCGTTTGAAATTTTCTCTTCCCTTTCCTTCATTTAATTTTTTTTTTTTATAATTGATGTCCTATAAAATTTAAATAATTTTTATAAAAAAGTAAAAAAAAAAAAATTGTATTATAGTGAATTTTTTATTTAAAAAGTAATAAAAAGTATTAATGTGATATAAAAAGTGAAAAAAGTTGAGAATATTTTGAAGTTGATGTTTTTTTGGGAGAAGTGTAAAATGTAAATAAAGGAGGGGAAGGGGAATGAAAATTTCAAACGAGACAATTATCTCTTCTTCTTCTTCTTCTTCTTCTTCTTCTTCTTTCTTATGAGGTGGACTAGTACTCTTCAGTCTTCTAGAAGAAATATGATAAAGACTAAAATGATTATCACAATCTCCTATTATTTCATGCCTTAAAAAGAAAGTAAAGATAGTGATAAGATCAGATTTTAAGAGGAGTTTTTCTGTTTGAATAAGGGATCCATTGCTTGTATAGAGGGCCCTATAGACAAAAACTAAACATAGTTGCTGAGATATGAATGAAGAAAATTCAGTGTTTATTACTTGATGGTAATCGATAGGAGTGGGCATAACCTGCCCAAACCCTCATAACCGCCCCAGCCCACACCGTCCCACCCTGGTAAATGCGGATCTATCCTTTAGTAAAAGTCATGCGGGCTTGTTTTTGCTCAAACTGCATGGATCAGGCCGGATTGCGGAATTGAAATTTATTAACTGCATGGGCCCGATTCGACCCATGCCCATCTCCAGTAATCAATTTACGCGATGGGGTAAGATACTTGGGTTACATAACCATTGTGTATTAATGTTTGTAATCTTCTATACATACTGAACATTTATCTAGAAGGAATGTGAACGTTGTTGGTTGGTGATTTTCCTTTTCTCAATTGATTTGTTACCGTTGCTTATATTTCTTCCCTCAACAATACCCCCCCCCCCCCCCCCCCCCCCCCACCTAAAGTTGGAGTGGATATTCATGACACCCAACTTGCCAAGTAGGTGATGGAATTGTGTCGAACTTAGTGCCTTATTAAATAGATCAGGGGGTTGTTTGAGTGGTAAATACGTGGAAAGTCTTAACTGTGCCATGCTGTAGTTTTTCCCGCATGAGGTGACATTCAATTTCTATAGGTTTTGCTTTTTCATGAAAGACGGGATTTGAGGCGATGTGGATGGCCGCTTGGTTGTCTCAATATAATTTCACTGGTTGTGAATGTGAGATATGGAGGTCTGCTAACAATTGTTTAAACCATGTAATTTCACAGCAAGTTGTGGCCATAGCTCTGTAATCTGCTTCAGCTGAAGAACGGGATACTGTTGTTTGCTTATTCGTTTTCCAAGATATTGGTGAGATTCCAAGGAGTATACAATTTCTAGTGACTGAACATTGAGTGTCTCTACATCGTGCTCAATCTGCATCACATAATGCATATAGTTGAATGTTGGTTGTGGCAGATAAGAGAATTCCTTGTCTTGGAGACTTCTTGATGTAGCATAATACTCTATGTAATACATCAAAAGGGATCTGCGTGGCTTGTCCATAAATTGGCTCAACACCTGCACTGCATAGGCTAAATCTAGTATGGTAATGGTTAAATAAATCAACTTACCAACTAGTTAACGATATGATGAGGGATCTGCAATAAAGTCTCCATCATGTTCATTGAGTGCCGGATTTTGCTCCAAGGGAAAAGTATTAGGTTTGGCACCAAGGAAGCCTATTCTTCAAATATTTCAAGAGTATACTTTCTTTGTGATAGAAAGATGCATTTCTTTGAACGAGCCACTTCAATAACAAGAAAATATTTCAGGTAGCCAAGATCTTTGAGCTTGAAATGGTTACCCAAATGATTCTTAAGGTTTTGAATCTGCTCCAAGTTATTGTATGCCAATAAAAGTCATCTGTAACGCCCCAGATTTTAAGACATAACGTCTTAAATAGAATTTAAGACTTGTGGCGATCAATCCATATTTTTAGTCGCTCGATCGACCACGTTTGCCGATTGATCGATCGATAATACCTGTCGCTCGATCAACATGTCGAAGGATAGACACTTTATGTCGCTCGATCGACATTGCTTTGATGAGAGCATAACCATGCGCCACCTGTCCTTAATTGATAAATAGACAAACTAAATATTCAAGTGAGCTAATTAACAATATTATTAGTATATAATATTATTATATATAATATTTATTATTGACACAATATTATTTAATATAATAATATTGTCAGTGATATAATATTATTGGGATAATAATATTTGTAATAAAACGAACTAGACTCTAAACGGACTTAAAATTATAATCCTAATGAGTTAGTTTAAAATGGTAAAAATCCAAGGTGAAAATATCTGCGGTAAAAAGATAATTAGTAAGTTTTGAATAAATTTCTTTAGATTAAACCAGATTAAATTAACTAGATAAAACTTAACTATAGTTAATCAAAATATCTATGATATTTTAATAAAGTCTTTACGTAAAAATATATTCCGCTGCTAAATTATACTCTGATGACGTCATTGATGATATTATAACGTACATGGAAATTCAAAATTTTCATTTACGCATTTTTGAAAAAAAAAAGTGGGTCGTTATAAGTGGTATCAGATCGGTTTGCTTTGAGGACTATTAGGCTTGACCCTAGAAGTTAGAAATAACACAAGAGCTATAGGACACATAAACTCTGAAAAATGTTTTGTATGAATCTTATAAATGCTTCATGAGTATGTATGTATGCTTCGTTAGCCACAGTTAGGATTTGTGAAGTATGACTATATATGCTGCTATGAGTATTAAATAGTGTATGTATATGTGCAATTTTGATACTTTGGGTGATGAATACTCATATATACTTTCAATCCTTGACAAAAATTGAATGTATTCATTTTAATGCTTTGTTGTATGTTAGAGAACATGTTGATTTGATTTGCATGCTAAGTTAGGATTATATTGTAAAATACGAGATATGAAACCATTTTTATTTAAAAAAGAATGATTTTGAAACAAGATTAAACATGAGCTTTCAAACGTGGTCTAACTCCTAATGTTTACAAAATAAAGGTCTAGATGTAATGAAAACATCTTGAAAGCAAAGTTTTGTAAAAATGATAAATATAATTATATATATGGTATACCTATTTGTAATTCTATTGTTTGATAGTAATAAAAACAACCTATTGAATAAGAAATTAAACTCTTATTTCAGAATGAGAATTAATACTCATTCATGTGCTATTAAAATACTTCCAAAAGATTTTGAACACGAGTAGAAAGTTTGTGGATAACAAAGGCATTAAACTTTTAAAAATATGCTAAATTATATACAAGTTGAAATATGTACGTTTTCATATAGTGTCACTATTGATTATGTTCGTAAATAAATGTCTGTGATTTTTATATAACTTCTAAGTTTAAGATCGATAGTTGTATAGATGTTGAGAATAGAATCAATATTTTGTTATCAAGATCTAACAAATTTAGATATCTTAGTGCAGAGATCTCCCACCCGAATGACAATTTCAGTGTAAGGTGAATAAGAAACCTAATGTATGAAGGTATTTATAATCTCATGATTAGAACGATTGATACATAGTATTATTTTGAGATATAATCATGAAATGATAATTTTGGAGATATAGATGACATAATCTTGGTGCTTTATCTATGGTATGACATATGATGAGAATATGATGTATGGGGTTCAACTATCTTATTTCAATAAACCTTTGCAGATTTATAGATATTAAGTTGGTAGATGGATCTAGCACTTTATTGATATGTTTAGGAATGATATTTGTCCTATGTCTATGCTAAGGATAACCTTAGAATCAAAGAAGAAAATATTGAAGCTTGAGGTATAACCAATTACCTTAGAAGGTAAGGAAAGATATGATATGATTAATGAGTATCTATTACCCTTTGAAAATAGGTGTATAAATTGTGGATTATTAATTTATATACATTTGCGGAAATGAGTTGATTAAATAATTTGATAATATTTAGATAGATTATCTTCCCTTAATCAGTTAAACTTTGGCGAAGTTTAGAATCGATTAATTAAGAAATTATTGAGGTTTTCTAGAGCTTAAGTTAATTGATATAACTGATTTGATATGTGATTTACATAAGATGGATCTTTCGGAAGATCCTAATTTTGATAAATACCTTAACTATCAGATTTGAGGATTGATTAACTGCATAATTAAATTGGGTTGATGTTTAGGATTGAATCCGTTGACCTATGAGGATAATAATATTTATGCAGGAATAAGAAAAAGATCATGGTACTATATAAAAGAGTTGTACCTGTTGGTACAATTTTCGGTATGGTGACGTGTCGCTTGGTGATTCGCTTCCTCCCTCAATCGAACTACCTCGATCCCTGCAAAATAACAAACGACTAGTCGAGGGTGCCGACTACGTCCACTCCGATGCCTAAGTCAGTTCAAATCAATTTCCTGGAGAGTGTCTGTAATCTCAAAAGCTCAGAGAATATATATATCATCTTTAATACTTGACGTAGTGGTTTTATTTATAGGCTTGTAGTTGTAGTTCTACTGGGATTCTTGACGCCCAGTTGAACTAGGAGTTTGAGTCCTAGTCTGTTCGAATCTTAACCTTATCTTCAGGAATTTGAATAAGGCTACAGAGTCCAAATTGGATAGCACTCATGCCTCTTCAATCTTAATTCCACGTTATTAGCAGTCTTATCCCGTTGATTATGGGATAGAGGCTTATCCCTGGTCTTCCGGGATACTGGCCTTATCTCACTCTAAGACAATCGTAGTATACTTTGATCAACCGCCCGAGGTGATAATATCTGAGACATGTTTGCTCCGATCGGACTAGGAGATCTCGGAATATTATCGCACCGTAACAGGGTTGTAGAAAGTCCAAGGTGTTACCATACCGAGGCAATCTTTCTATACCGGGTTGTGATGAAAACTTCCTGGACGGTATCGTAGCTTCTGTCAATCCTCCGAGGCATAAATATCCGAGATATGTTCGCTCCGATCAGACTAGGAGATCTCGAGAAATTTCTTACCATTACTGAGTTCAATAGGACCGAGGTGTCATCATACCTAGACGATCTTCTTCTACTGGGTCGTAACAAATGTTCGAGATGTTTCAAGATTAGGATCCACGTGTCCTCGAGGTTAATTTTATCCCCAACAGTACCTAAGTAAAGAACCAAAGGAATAAAGTTCAAAGGATTATGACAGTCTTAGGAGATCTTTGATATTGAGAGATAGAATGATACATAGAAAGCTATTGCTTTCTTGCAGTCTCTTTGATAAGATTAATTAATCATGATTGAGGAAACATAGGGAGCTCACAAAGAGGACTGCGATATCTTGAGGTATGGATTATCGATCCTTTGTGTTTTCCAATTTATATTATTAGGACCCGATAACAAATAATGATTTGTGACACTTAGGAAATATAATTTGATCAGTGGATTTTAAGGTTATATAATCAATGAATTTTACTAATTTAAATCTTGGAGATAGGAATTATGGACAATCAAGGAATTGATCGTTTGAAGAAATAACGATAGTTAAGAATATTCTTGTGAAGTATACATTGATATTTGTGTTATAATGAGTGAGATAAGTTAAGTCATAATCAGAATAAGTAAAATGATAGGTCTCATGATTGTGACCAACATTTGATTAACTATCTTTGCTACTAATATCTGTTTGATTGATTATTTGGATGATCGCCTTTTTACTGCGATTGATTGTCCTTCGCCGCAATCGAACAATGATGACGTAAAGGAATGCTGGAAGGAAACAATGGTTTAATAAGATTTGATTCACGCATCCATGATGTAAATACCTATGCTCAAACAAAGAATTAATGTCGGGTAGATTACTATCATACAAGGTAGGTACGTAATCCTTCTCGATACTAAAATTGAGTAGACTTAGTACTCAACTATTAGGATTAAGGATTTCTACACTTAAGAAGTTCATTGTTAGCATAATAACTGTATATATAAATGGGGATATTTTTGAAAGCTTCTGATTTCCTTATTTGGTAATTTAGTTCCCCAGTTTTCATTATGATAAAATTTGAGGATGAGATAGCATTTGCTTCGACTGATAGTAAATTAAATTGGCCTTAGTGATGGATTTAAGTTCCTTAGGCTGCTGAATTAAGACTATGGAGATTATGAACCTTAGCCAAGTAAATTGAGAATCTTGATATTATATTATATGATCTGTTATGGAGATATATAAATTTTAATTGAGGATTTCTTAATGATATCTTAGATTATCTATTATGATGAACTGTCGGAATTTTAAATAAAGATTTCCAACTTGATTTATATTGGCTAGGTTTGAGGTTTAAAGGATTAATATCGATTCTGTGATAGTAGCCAGATATTACAGATTTTGATGATAGGTTTATATTTTGAGGTGATTCTGAATCATGAAGATGAGAATATATGATTTTTGTTATTGGAAGCATTTTTGGTGTTATAGAAATATAATTTGAATATTTATTTTTGGAGAAAAATATGTTATGATTAAATCCATTTTGAGGTTTAGTTGGTTGAAATCATATTTATGGGATAATACTGTTAACATTCTTTTGACTAGAATCATAATGAATAGTAATGACAAATATGGAGACTATGTTATGATGCATTATTAATATTGGTAAATAGTTGATTTTAGAAAAGTGAGAAATGCTACGTGATAGCCAAATGAAGTCATTCCTAAATCAGGCAATAAGATCAAGGTAACTGATTATGACATTTGAGGACTAAGCCTTAGATATCGAAATTTCAGACTTATGGATCTTTAATGTTATATTTTGATGACTTAAGAATTGTTTTGTCTCTGATCTACAGAATTAGATGTTAGCTATATATATATATATATATATATATATATATTTGATTTTTAGCTAATCTACGTTTTGAGTTTAAAGCTTGCATTCAATGCAAGGATAACATCTGAATTATATATTGAAGTCTGTTGACTAATTTGAAGATAAGATTGAGAGACATTATTATCTTACACTCTTGTTAAGGAGAAGCAAGGAAGGATTATATTATAGGATTTGATCTTAAGCATTATACCTTAGTTATGAAATCAAAAATAGTCATGATTGATCTAATCTATGTGCCTATGATATAATACAGATTTATGTTTGTGGTAAATTTCGAGGATATAACTCAATTCGAATAAACAACTACCTGGTGTTATCATTGGAGAATTCCATAGGTTAAAACTTTGGAGATAGACTGACATATTTTTTAGGATGGTACTATCTTGATTTTGAATTCTTGCTTAATGGGAATTATTACGAATGATATGATTGATATTTTCGAGGTCTGAAGAATTAAAGACCGTGTCTTACTTGAGGATAGGAACAGTTATACTCGGAATTAATGTTTAAGGATTTTCTAATGGAAAGAGACTCCGACCCTATGGATACCTAAGGACGAATAGAGACGATCTTTTTTATAGAGACGTTAGACCTTGAATAAGTTTTTTCCCTAGAAATGGGAGGTGGAATTTCAATAACATAAGATGGAATTTTAACAATAGAAGATAAGGTGAAATTCAGTATATTTCTTGAGGTATTTGAAATATAATGATTTGATCAGGTACTGCTAATACGGACGAACAAAATAAACGACTACAATAAGAGCAGACCTTTACATTGAAGTAGAGAAATGGAAATAAAAATGATAGGAATAAATTAGATCCTCATGTAAGTATAGATAAGCATTACTAGTTAAAATAAATTAAGTGCTATATCTTAAAATCTGAGTCGTTTTGACTTTAGATTTAGAAATCTAAATCTCCATTGAAAACTTTATGGTTTTCAAATTTCGGGGACAAAATTCCGTTTAGGGGGGAGGAATGTAATGCTCCAAATTTTAAGACATAACATATTAAGTAGAATTTAAGACTTGTGGCGATCAATCTACATTTTTAGTCGCTCGATCGACCACTTATGCCGATCGATCAATTAATCGCTTGATCGATAATACCTGTCGCTTGATTGACATGTCGAACGATAGACACTTTATGTCGCTCGATCGACATTGCTTTGATGAGAGCATAACCACGCGCCTCCTGTCCTTAATTGATAAATAGACAGACTGAATATTCAGGTGAGCTAATTAATAATATTATTATATATAATATTTATTATTGACACAATATTATTTAATATAATAATATTGTCAGTGATATAATATTATTGGGATAATAATATTTGCAATAAAACGAACTAGACTCTAAAGGACTTAAAATTATAATTTTAATGAATTAGTTTAAAATGGTAAAAACCCGAGGTGAAAAAACCTGAGGTAAAAAGATAATTAGTAAGTTCTGAAATAAATATATTTAGATTAAACCAGATTAAATTAACTAGATAAAACTTAACTATATTTAATCAAAATATCTCTGATATTTTAATAAAGTCTTTATGTAAAAATATATTCCGCTGCTAAATTATACTCTGATGACGTCATTTATGATGTCATAACGATACGTGGAAATTCAAAATTTTCACTTATGCATTTTTAGAAAAAAGCGGGTCGTTACAAGCTATATTTACAGACATAATTGTGAAGTTACCTTTGTGGGATTGGACAAATAGTGAGTAGTTAGCTTTGGATTATTTATATCCTGCACTAATGAGAGTGGAAGAGAGTTTTGTATTCCACTATCTTGAAGCTTGTTTAAGGCCACACAGGGATTTGTTGAGTTTGCAAACTCTGGCCTCCTCCTTTCGTTTGAAACCTGGAGGAAGGTGCATGTAGACTTCTTTGTCAAGGTCACCATGAAGGAAGGCGTTGTTGACGTCAAGTTGATGCATGTGCCATCCACATGAGGAAAGAAGGGCAATGAAGGAGAAAATAGTGACCATCTTAGCGACATGAGCAAAGGTCTCCGTATAATCAAGGCATGTCTGTTGATTGTAACCCTTAAGACACCAATCAAAATTTATATCATTCCATTGAATCATTTGGCTGATATTTTATTTTGTACACCCATTTGAATTCAATGGGTTTATTTCCTAGTGGAAGAGGAGTCAAATTCCATGTTTGAGTCGACTCAAGAGCATCTACCTCAGCAAGGATAACATCTCGCCACTTGGAATCCTGCATTGCAAAAAGGACTCTGGTTTCTACGTTGAAAGTCACAACGGTTGTTAGAGAGACGCGTAAGATAAAAAAGTGTCAAGTGAGTAAGGAGTACCTGTGGAACACACCAACGCTGATTCAGATGATTGTGGTGATTAATGTCATATAGGCGGTTTCCCTTTTGACCGTAAGGATAACCCAAGAAGACACATTGTATAGCATGAGGGTTGAATTTTGATGGGTTGCGTGGATGAGTGGAAGCAAATCACAAACAACCAAAAACTCGCAAGTGATTGTATTAAGGTTTCGAGTTGTGTAACTTCTCATAAGAAGATTTTTTAGGGAAGAGGGGAGTAGGAGTTCTGTTAATCAAATAGGAAGAGGTTAAAATAGCATCTCCCCAAAAAATGTATAGGCAAATGAGTTTGGAATAGTAAGGCTTGGGACATAGTGAGAAGATGATGATGCTTGCGTTCAACAACTTCATTTTGTTGTGCAATAGAGACACCATTGGTCTGATGGATGATTCCTTTGTTGAAATAAAAGGATGGAATAATGAATTTCGTGCCAGTGTCCCTACGAATAACTTTGATTGTAGTCGAGAATTGTTTTTCGACAAGATTAATGAAGGATTGTAGAAAGAGAACGAACCTCAGATTTCTGTTGCATCAAATATATCCATGTACAACGGGTGTAGTCATCAACAATGATAAGAAAATAATGTGCCCCATTAATGGAAGCTGTGGGGTAATCACTTAAATATCAATGTGTAGTAATGCAAATAGTGCAGTAGAAGAAATTTGACTAGTTAGAAATGGAAGACGTGTTTGCTTTGCTAGAGGACAAACAAGACATTGTTTTAAATCTGAACTACAAATTTCAAATACATTATTGGAAAGAAATGACAAAACTTTATTAGAGAGGTGACCTAAGCCGCGATGCCAAAGCTGCGAAGTCGACTTTTCCACCTGACAATGTGCGAGTCTCATGTTGGTGAAGTAATACAGGTCGTCCCGCTCAATGCCTAGACCAAACTTCTTCATTTAGCGAAGGTCCTTGATGAAATAGAAGTTAGAGGAAAAAAATAATGAGACAATGCAATGTCCGACATAGGGTACGCATAGAGATCAGATTAAAGTGAAAAGTAGGAACACAAAGGACATTATGAAGAACGAGGGAGGAGGAAAAAGTCACAGATCCAATGTGAGTTACTAAAGCATAGGAGCCCTCAAGTAATTGAATAGTTTGACCATGAACAAGATAAGACTAGGTCAAGGCACTTGGAGAAAAAACCATATGGTTAGTAACAACACTGTCAAGAATGCATAATGAATTATTACACAAGACAAAAGATTTACATGAGAGAGATGATTCAATACTACCTACTTGGTGGGCCATGGACTGTTGTGGAGTGGCGTTATTCAAAATTGCAAGGAATTTTCGACACTAATAAGGTGTAAAAGGGAAACTGTTAGTAGTTGAAATCTGGTAAGCATGGGGCTTAGGACCAAAGCCTGAGCCACATCTCCTAAAGGACAAAGGCATATGCATGATTGACCGAAGGCAATGGTTCCATAAAGATGACATGTCCACAAACAACTGCATATGACTCATTGAGACCTAAGAAAAACTTCATGGTACGGTCATATTACTGTAGTTGAAGGCCCTCGATCTTTTTAGTGCATTCCCAACCCTCCATAATAATTCCTCCTCTCAATAAATTTCTGGCCTTCCAAAAATTATGCTATACATAAGACGATTAATTCTCCAACTTTTCATTAAGAATTCCCCTTGACATTTGGAAGCTCCCATTTTCCCACTTCACCCAATGAATCTTCGCCTTTTTATTTTTTGTTGCCCCACCAAAACTTTTACATTTAAGGAATTAATATACCTGAAAAGACCTTTAGGCAGCATGAAAATACTCATTGTATAAGTCGGGATGTCTTGAACAACTGATTTCAATAAAATTTCCTTGCCTCCTTGTGATCATTTTCCAGTTGCTCATCCTGCTCCAGATTCTGTCTTTAATACTCTTGAATGCATGCATTCGTGATTTTCCCACCATTACTAGTAAGCCAAGATATTTTTCAAAAGTCCGTGTAGCTCGTAGTTTTGATGATGCAATAAAATGTTGTTTAATTCGTGCCTTGGTGTTTTTGCTAGAAAATAGAGAAGTTTTCAGGTTAATTCTCACTCTCCCTCTAGCAATAGGAACCCCCGTGAGATTCTTCTCCCTTTCTACCTTTTGCAAAAGTGCACTCAATGCCTCAACACAGATGATAAATAAATATGGGGATAGTGGATCCCCCAGCCAAATGCCTTTGGTTAGTACAACTCTCCCATGCGGTTCACCATTGATCAAAATGGAATAGCCTATATGGACATAATCATTAATTATATCCACTGATCATCAAAATCCATCTTGCGCATAACCCCTCCATGAAGCACCATTCCACTCTATGATATGTCTTGCTTATATCTAATTTTAATGCCATGTAGCCAGTTTTCCCCTTCAAATAAGTACTTATCGTGTAAAAGGTTTCAGAAGCTGTTATGACATTATTAGTAATAAGCTTGACAGAGATATATGCACTTTGGTTTGATGAAATAATATTTGGAAGGATTTTCTTGAGTCTGTGAGTGAGGACTTTGGACACTAATTTATACAACACATTGCAGAGGCTAAATAGTCTAAAATCAATGACCTTAGTTGGATGTTTGATTTTTGGAAAAAGAACCAAAAAAAAAAAAAAAAAAAAAAAAGGAACTAAAAAAAAAAAGAAGAAAAACACTCCTTACACACCCACCATCTCATATGGGGTGGAGCCTATGTGGTGTGGGTCCCACCCCATATGAGAGGGTGAGTGTGTAAGGGGTGTGTAAAGAGTGTTTTTGTAACACTCCCCGCCACTATTTTTGATAGAAGTACGCTGTAAATCCATTAAGAATTGGAGATTTCAAGGGCGCTATCTGCGATAGAGCCAAACTAATTAACCTCATCCACAATGAATACCTTACTTAGTTGTTTTACTCAAGTTGATTAAAATTCCAATTATAATTTACATTTATATTATATTTTGTGAGACAATCAAACTATTGTTTAATTTCTATTTCTTTATTGCTTATGTTAATTAACATTTTATGAAATAATTTTGCTTGCGATCTTGTCTTTTAATCTTGTTCCATGTAAACTCTCCCTTGACAAACATGCGTGACCTGCACCAATAAAAAGCATCATATAAGATGTTTGGACATGGAATAAATTTCATTAATCATACCTTTAAAGTCATAGGCCACCGTCCCATGTTCTCTTCCACAATGATTGATTTTGAGATAATTTCATCCACGGCTACACGATAGCATTATAAACACGAAAGTCTATTTTTATCCCATAAATCCAAACAAGGCAAAGTTTATGTAGAAAAGATCATGTGGGAAGAAAAAAAAAAGTCGTTTAGGATAAGATAAGATATTAGCAAGAGTGGATTTGCGTGAATATTAGACCTCAAAATAAGCCAACTTTTGGGACTCTATTTCTTTTCTTTTTTTTTTTTTTTTTTTTTTTTTTTATAAATACAAGAAAAAAAGTACAAACATTAAGGAACTAAAAAAGAAGATGAAACAACTTTTCCTAAACAGGTGGAAAAGGAATTAGAAACATAAGAAAAGGGAATGAAGTCTGGTCTCGGCTCAGTTTGCTACATGATGGGCACAGAAGTTTGCACTTCGGTTGACAGAACTAGCAGACCAGCTAGTTGTGGTGTTAATGAGAGAGTGAATGTGAGAAACAATAGAAGCAATACGCCAGTCTTATGTAATCAAAAGATTTTGAAGAGCCAAAGTAATAGTAGTAAAATTCCCTTCTAAAATGAAAGAATGCGCATAAAGAGAGAAAGCCAAGTTTGTAGGTAGAACCTGGGCAGCAAGCGCTTCTCCATAAACTGCTGCGTCGTGAGTCGTGAGGAGATAGTGGTTCGTATCTCCCTTCAACCTCATCATATATATGAATATAATAATGTTTCTTCTTGGCCTCGAGCAAAACTCCTTGAATTAGTTTTTAATTGAGCTGCTCATTTCTTAGCTTGATGACATGGCATTGTAAGTCCAATACATTATATTGCTCAACCCTAAAAAATTTAAATAAAAATTAGACTAGATTAATTAATGCTTCTATCGGCGTACAACCTAGCTCTATTAATGTTATTCCATTAACATCGACGATTCCATATATATATATATATATATATATATATATATATATATATATATATATATATATATATATATATATATATATATATATAAATGGAATTGTCGATGTATATATATATATATAAGCTTCATACGAAAGTAATGACCTTCACCTTTTCCCCACAAATAAGTAGAACTTTAATTTTTTTTTTTTTTTAATTGAATAAGTGGAACTCTAAAATGTCTGTCAAAAAGTTCAATCCAATTTTTAACATACCATGTTTGTTCTTTCTTAATAGGTTATCTTTTCTTTGAATATGCTCCTTTGCCTCAACAAAATAAAATATGTAATAAAAAATCTAAATGGAGAAATCTAACTTACCACCCTTAATCTTTTATCACTTTTGTAATCATACCTTTAAACTTTAAAAAGTATTAATTTAGTGTATCTATCTTTTAATTTTTTTTCAATTTTAACCCTCTGTTAGAATTTTCTGTTAAATCCTAATGGTAGTGTCAAAATTCCTAAAATACCTGTATTGTTTTTTTTTTTTTTTTTTATAGGAAAATTAAGAGAAAAAATTGCGAGGATTTAGGTGTTAGTAAGGATTTAATAGAATTTGTGAAAATACCCATGCTTGAATTTTTGAAATTTTTTATAATTTTTTTTTAAAAACAATATAGAGGTATTTTGAAAATTTTGACAGGATTTAAAAGAAAATCCTAACGGATGGGTGAATTGAAAAAAAAAGGAATTTTTTTTTGAAAGATTTATACACTAAATTGACACTTTTAAAGTTTTAAGTGTATCCATTTCCCAATCAAAATTGTAGACCCTTATTAGATAAACTCCTTTGAATGTGTTCCTCAATCGCCAGTGCGTCACACCAAGTAACCGCGGCCTCCAAAGAGCACTACGAGGTGGAGCTAGTTGTTTTATTTTTTGTTTTTTATTTTTTGTTTTTTGTTTTTGTTTTTTATTTTATTTATTTATTTATTTTTTTTTTTTTCAGGGGAAACTTTACTTAATCCTTTTGAACTTTCAATACTTTTGCAATGTCATCCCAAGGTTCAAAGTCTCTCAATTTAGAGTACCAACTTTTAATTTTTTGTAATCTCACCCTTCTGGTTTGGATTTGGGGTTAAATTAGACGCTCAAAGGATAAATTGACCATTATAACCATGTAAACTTTATAAAATTACAAAATTACAGTTAAATTACAATTAAGTTTTTATTTTTCAGTAAGGGTATTTTAAGAACTTGAACAATATTTCAACAAAAAAAATCCTAACAAAGGGGTGAGATTGAAATTTTTTTAAAAGTCGATACACTAAATTGAGAGTTTTTGTACTTTGTAAGGATATTACAAAAGTGATGAAAGTTCATGGAGTTAAAGTGAAGTTTTTCTTCTCTTTTATTTTTGTGTTGGTAGTTGACCACCTCGTTTGACTTTGTTGAGTTGATTTTTTTAATAAAAGTTTCCAACATTGAAAAAGGAAACTTAAATTCGGTTTTAGTTTCAAAATTCGTTGTCATAAATAAAACCCAAAGATTAGGAACAAAATTATTCACTATTGAGTAATACTAGAAGAAAGATCAATGTCCTTGTTGTGTCTTTCAAAAATTGATGTAACTTTTAAAATTATTAATGGATTTGTGATATATCAATATTAGATTTTAATTTAATGGTTATTTTAAAAGTCACATCAATTTTTGTAGGACAAAAAAAAAAAAAAATATGAGTTTCATTCTAGCATTATTTACAAACAAGAAATACACATGTATCCCCTAATCATCTCTATACAATCAAGTTTCAAATCCACCATTAAATTTGTGGAATCTAATGTGGGTCCTATAATTTCATTGGTAGATTTAAAAATGAAATGTGTACAAAATGTGTAGGAGATATATTTATATAATTTATCTTTACAATATATGATGTTCGACTAAACTCTCATTCGCTACTAAGGGTGCGTTTGGGATTATGATTTCGTAAACAATAAGTGCGATTTTAAACCAAATCGCAAAACATAAATCATTTGGGAACTGCGTTTTTAAAAATTGCGATTTGAAAACGCAGAAAATCTGCTTTTTCAAATCGCAGATAAGATGATGCATTTTTTAAAACGCAGAATTTTAAAGGTAAATTCGCGATTTTAAAGGCTAAACTGCGATTTTGCCAAACGCTTAACTGCGTTTTTAAAAATTACTTTTTTCAAATCGCACATTTTAAAATCGTTATTTTAAATCGCACTTTTTGAAATCGCAAACCCAAACGGACCCTAAATAAGGAGTTGACAAATCCTCCTAATAAATTAAAAATTTCATGTAAGTAAAGATTTTGAATGTAAAAAATTGCATTTTCAAATCACAGGAAAATTGATGTTTTTTTTAAAACGTTAAATTTTAAAGGCTAACTTGCGATTTTAAAAGTCAAATTGCGTTTTCGCCAAATGCTTAACCATGTTTTTATAAGTCATTTTTTCAAATCCCTTATTTTAAAATTGGTATTATTAGATTGAACTTTTTGAAATTGTAAACCCAAATGGATCCTAACTATCAAACTTTTTAATAACATGTTCCTTAATTAACCTAAAGATAATTTTGAAAGATTTTCTCTCAGACTCTTCTTAGGGATTTTCTCTATTGGAAAGTATGTTATACTCCATGTGGAACTAATATCACAGCTCATTCTTTGGCGAAAGAGGGGGTTATTCAGGGAGGTAATAGGATATGCTTAGGTTGTATTCTTTTTTTTTTTTTTTTTGAACCAAGTAGACGTGCCTTCATTGAAAATAAAAATGATCCCAAAATTGGAATCTAGGGATATAAACGATCCCTATTTATAGCATACACAAGAAAATCTGGAACATCTTCCAGCCACGCCATGTCTAAAAATTTGGCCAAAGCCTCTTTTGCTAGGACATGGGCTACATTATTAGAATTCCTCCCAATATGAGCTACCTTAACATACCTTAGACCTTTAAGCTCTGAAAGAATGTCATCCACAAACAAACCAGCTGCCGACAAATCTGTCTTCCCAGCATTAACATCGTTGACCACTTGTTTGGCATCCCCTTCTAGAATTACTTCAAAAAAACCACATTCTTTACAAAACAACACCGCTTCAAGGGTAGCCATAGTTTCGGCTAGTTTCGGAGAGCCTATAACCTTCTTGGTGATTGCCCTTGCCCCCATAAAATTTCCACTATGATCCCGGGCCACAATCCCAATACCAACATATCTATCTCTCATGTTTAAAGAAGCATCCCAGTTAACTTTTATAATACCATTCGGGGGTGGTTGCCAATCGGTTAAAGCTACATGAGGCTCTGTAACTTCTCGAATGTGTCCCCCATGTTCCTCCTGAAGGTGTACTCTACAATAATCACTATAAGCGTCAGATGCTTCCATATAAACCACTTGTGGAGGGGTGAATAAATTTTCAAAAATAAATTTATTTCTTCGTAGCCAAATACGTCTTGCAATAGTGGCCAATAACTCCACATCCTCCTTAGAAAACCTGTCCATACTATATTCCATAAATTGCATGAAATTGTCCCCCATAAAATAAGATTTTTGAAACAGAATAGAACCTCCTCCCCTAACATCTTGGGCTGCCAGTCAGTTCCAAATAACATGCAAAGTAGTTTCTACCTCTCTTCTACAGCAAGGGCAAATGTTATCTTCCACAATTTTCCTCAAAGCTAGATTGCACCTGGTAGGGAGTAAACTATTACAAGCACGCCATAAAAATATCTTGACTTGATTTTGCGCCGGTAGGCTCCAAATACAAGACCAAACTCTTTGGCCGGACGCTTCCCTTGATGTGATACCGTGGCTACGTGCTTGGATTTCCATGCCCATATGATAGGCGCTTCTAACTGTGAACAACCCATCAGTAGTACCAAGCCATGTCAATCTGTCCGGAGGGTAGGAGGGGCTGAGAGGGATAGATGCAATGACTTCCGCTTCATCTTGGTGGAAAATATCCTTAATGAAGTTACAATTCCACCCTCCCAACCTAGGGTCAATAGGCCTTGAGACCGTAGCAGTATCTGGAAGCACCCGGATTGGAGACATCACCGAAAAAGAAGTGGGGGTAGGCAGCCACCTGTCATTCCAAATATTGACACTCTTTCCATCCCCTATTCTCCGCAATAAACCTTCTTGCAACAGATCTCTACTGGAAGTTAAACTTCTCCACACAAAAGAGGGACAAGCTCCCACCTCCGCCTCCATGAACGAGCCATTTTTAAAATACTTGGCCTTTAGAACTGTGGCAATAAGGGAATCAGGATTTTGCAAAATCCTCCACCTTTGCTTAGCAAGCAAAGCTTTGTTGAACATCAAAAGATCCCTGAATCCGAGTCCTCCCATCATTTTAGATCTGCCCATTCTCTCCCAACTCATCCAATGCACATTGGACTCTTTAGCCATATGCCCCCACCAAAACCGCTGCATCATACCCTGCAACTCTTTACATAATGACACTGGCAGAAGGAAGACACTCATGCTGTATGTAGGGATCTCTTGTACAATAGCTTTAAGAAGAATTTCTTTCCCTGCCTGTGATAGGAATTTTACCTTCCAGTTGTTAAGCCTTTGTTGGACTTTGTCTTTTATGGAGTTGAAGGATTGTAATTTTGATTTTCCAATGTACAATGGCAACCCGAGATACTTGTCTATCCTTTGTGCTTCTGTAAACCCGGACAGGTTAAGGATTTCGGCCTTCTTCTCAGCACTTGTATTACGGCTAAAAATTATAGATGTCTTTTGAAGATTAAGTTTCTGACTGGAACCCGCTTCATAGATCCCCAGAATCTTCATAAGCAGCCTCCATTCCACTGAGTTTGCTTTGCAGAAGAGCAAACTGTCATCTGCAAAAAACAAGTGACTGACTCTTGGTCCCCGTGGTGAAGTAGGCACTCCTGTAATGACACCAGTTTCAGCAGCATGGGAAATCAGAGAGCTTAAAGCTTCAGCACACAACAGAAAGAGATAAGGGGAAATGGGATCCCCTTGTCTAATTCCCCTAGTAGGTGTGGTAGAACCCACTGAATTGCCATTAACCACAACTGAATAGGTCACCGATTTGACACAAGCCATCACCAAATGAATCCACCGATCATCAAACCCGAGCCTCCTGATCACAGTTTCCAAAAAGGCCCATTCCACTCGATCATATGCTTTGCTCATGTCTAACTTCAGCCCCATAAAACCAACCTTGCTCCACAGCCGATTCTGCATGGTATGCAATATCTCATACGCTATAATAACATTATCCGTTATCAACCTGCCCGTTAGAAAAGCACTCTGTGAAGAGGATATAATTCCTGGCAACACTCCTTTAAACCGGTTAGCCAAGACTTTAGAAATTAGTTTATAAATGACATTACATAGACTAATAGGTCTAAAATCTGTGACACTTTGAGGGGAAGAAATCTTCGGAATCAATACAATATTAGTCATATTAATCTTTGGATCTAACACACCAGTATCAAAAAAAGACATGATAGCATTGCAAACCTCCCCGTGAATGGTGCTCCAATTCTTCTGGAAAAAACTTGCTGTGACGCCATCAGGTTCCAGGGCCTTAAGGGCTGCCATTTGGCTAAGAGCTATGCCAATCTCGTCTGGAGTGAAATCAACCAGCAGCTGATTGTTCATGGCTACTGTGACTTTCGGTTGGATAGCATTCGAGCTGGCTTCTACCTCCAAATCAGACCCTGCCGTGAACAATTCTGTAAAATAATTAATAAAAGCCCCTTCAATCTCAGAATGTTCAGTAAACAGCTGCCCCTCTTGGTCAAGGATCTTTTCTATACGATGGCTTTTAAATTTCTGATTTGCACTTGCATGGAAAAACTTTGTATTACAATCACCAAATTGCAACCAATTTTCTTTCGCCCGCTGTTTCCACTTCATCTCTTCTTGTTCAAGGAGAGAATGAATATCATCCTTCAATTGGAGATCTTGTTCTTCCTCAATCAGTGGCTGCAATTGAAGGGCTTGGAGTTCCTGCTCTTTGGCTTGTATCTGGTCCTCAAGCTTCCCACCTTCTTTTCAAACCCAACGTTGCATAATTCGTTGACTGCCCTTAAGATTATTCTGAACATTGGACCATACTGCTTCCCGTGGCTTGCGAACTCTCCAGACTTGTTTAACCAAAGCTCCAAATTCTTGATTTTTTTCCTAGCTTGCCTCATACCTGAACTGTCGTCTAGAGGGCCAAACATTGTCCCGGTGGTTAGAGAATGATACAAGAAGGGGGTTGTGATCTGAGTATAGCCGAGGAAGGACCTCCACATTAATCACAGTAAATATTTGGCTCCACTCTGCATTAGCAGTTGCCCGATCAAGACGCTCCCTAGTCAGAGTATTTTGTTAATTTCCAAGGCTTCCATTAGGATTTACGAAAAATCCTAACATAATGATGATATTGCAAAAAATTAATTTTGGGTGGAGGGGATTACAAAAATGATGAAAGTTCAAAGAATTTAAGTAGTTTCCTTTTTGTAAGAGTGTTTGTTTCTTAGTTGGAGTCTATTTAAATCACTTATTCAATGAATTATAGTTCATAAGTTTTATTAAAAAACACTACTGTTTATTGTGTTTTTTTTTTATTCCCACGTTAGTTTTTGTTTTACCTCTCTCAACTTCATAGTTGTAGAGAGAAGACCACATTCTAGTACAACTATTGTCACAATTTCAAACATGGAGAAACTTCACTTTACGTGTCGGAATTTTCATCACTTTGGCAATCACTTTTCAAAAGTTGAAAAATTCTCAATTTAGTGTATTAAATTTTAAAAAGTTTGCAGTGTCACTCATTTGTTAAATCATAACGAAGGAAGGCAAAATACTTAAAATACCACTTATTTAAAATTTTAAAACAAAGTAAAAAAAAACTAAAGAAATTAAAAAATTTGCTGTTAGGCTGAGCCACAACCAAGCGCTTTTTTATTTTTTATTTTATTTTTTTAATTTTTAAATACAGTGGTATAAGGGACATTTCGCCTATATTCTGTCTGATTTAGCCCCAAAACCTAATGGTAGGTGTGACATTGCAAATTTTTTAAAGTTGAATATACTAAATTGAAAGTTTTTGAACTTTAGGGGGGTGATTGCAAAAACGATGAAAGTTCAGAGGGGTTACGTAAAGTTTCTCCTTAATTAAAATTAAAAACTTGGAGTGTTACATATATATTGCATACATATTTACATCTTTGATCCAACTATTGCAGAAGCTATGACGGCGCTGAGGGCTCCAACATTTGCTATCGAGTTGGACTGCAAAAGGTGAAACTAGAAGGAGATGCTTTCCAAGTTGTGCTGACACTATGGAAAGATAAAACGAATTGGTGTCGATAGAAGCAACTGATTAAAGATACAAAAGTTATATTGAATGGCTTGCAAAGTTGGAAGGTGATTCATGTCAGAATGAAGGTAAATGGAGTAGCTCATAGGCGAGTTAAAGAAGCGTTTTTTCTTATGAACGAGCCAGTTTACATGGAGGAATCCCTTCATTGTGATCATGATAATGTAGCTGCTAAACGAAGTATTGTTCAATATACAATTAACTACCGATTATGAATTAGATATGGAATTATGGTATTTTGAATGATAATAGGAGTCTAGGGAATATCTCATGCATCGTATTTAATTAAGTCATGTTCAGTAGGGAGTATGTGTAGGAGTTTATTTTTATTTCCAAGTAGAGTTAGGATTATAGTCATCTCCAAGTAGCATAAGGAGACTATCTTTTATCTCATTTACGAGTAGAAGTCGATTTTCTAATTCAAGTAGTAGTCAAGTAGTTCCTCTATTTAAACGAGACGTTTATTCAACAAAAGGCATGTAAAAAATTATTCCTCAAGCTCATTTTTTGACAAAGAGGCTTAGGAATTCTTCAAAATCCTACGCTAATTCTCACTAAATTAGCAACCATAGGCAAACATAAGAAGCAAGATCCTGCTTCTTACCCAGTCGAAAGGTGACAAAAGTGACCAGTTACGAATTGACGTAATTATTTGATATTAGAGCGAAAATAGCACGTTACAGATTCGAGTCACGGAGGGGGCGACCTATGGGCTGGATTAAAATACTAATAGGTGAGTGGAGTAGCCAAAAGAGGATTGTCTACCATTGGGTCAATGTCAATAGAGTGAGCTACAGTGGACTTCGACTGCGGAAGTGTAGTGGTATGTTACGATCCTTGTGTCCCACTTGTGTTACGTTTAATCTTAACTATATGTATATAAGCTCTTAGATACTCTTTTCTTGTAAGTCAGTTTTCAAGGGTGAGTTCTACCCAAAAGTTTATTACAATTTGGTATCAGAGCTTAGTTCTTCCTCAATGGTGGATCGTTTGGAGCAGTAGTTCTCTAGTCTCAAAACAAGGATCGAAGGCTTAGTTAAACAATCAGACGAATAGTCTAAAACAATGGATGAAAACACTACTAAGGTGAGCAGTTTATTGTATAAGGAGAGTAGTGAGTTGGGAGAGAACTCCAATGGCAAAACTTGTGACAAACATCACTCGGTGATTTCCCTACATGCTCTCACGGGAACACCAATGCCTCAGACTATGCGGGTCAGAGGAGCTCTGGGTAGAGGCTAATTGTGCTGATGGACTCTCGGAGCACATATAATTTTCTCAGCTCCTGTATGGTGTAATACCCCGTATTTAAAGATATTAAATAAAATATCTTAAAATATGATTTAAGGCCTAATAATAGGAATAAGATACATATGAATATTTGTGGAATAAATATTCATCTAGATAAGTATAAATATTTAAGAGATTAAATATTTATTAGATATATATGTATAAGTGTATAGGAGTTAAAATGGATTAGAAATTAGGTTAAGTCTAAAATCGATGGAGCGATTGTTTAATGTCTTAAAATCGAACATGCGATTAAGGAATCGAACCATTAATAGAAGCAAAAAATAGATCGATCGATTAAATAATCGATTGAGCGATTTAATTATATGGGTGCTGAAATAGATGGAATTCTGACTAAGTATAATAGATCGATCGATTATTTTATAGTGTAAAAATGTGATTGATCAACTTACTGTTCAATGCAATCGATCAATTTTCTGCAGAAATGCAGATTCATGCACCAAATCACTTGTAATGCGATTTTAAATACAAAATCTATTCGAATCTTCTTCCCAGCCGTTGGATATGATCACTTTAGAGTGATTTGAGCCGTCTATTTCACCATATAAGGAGCCCATTTCTTCCCCTTCATGATCACTCATCCTTTCTCAATTTCTCTCCGAATCTGTGTCAAATTCTGTTCTCTCACTCTGTCTCTCTCTCAGTTTGGGTCTTGCAGCAAGAACAAATGTGGAAGTAGATTAGAAGGTAAATCTCTCACTTTAGTTCTCTTTTTCTCCCTCTTTCTCCACCTCTCTGTCTCGTTCTCGGTTCATCTGCAGAGAAAGGAAAGAAAAATAAGAAAGAAGAAGATGGAAAGAGAAGAGAAGAAGAAAAGAAAATGATATTTAGTTTAAATAAATTTTTGTTTTTAATATTGTGATTTTATGAGTTATTTGTTATTTGTTATGATTTTTAAGTTGTGTTTTAGACATGGTATTCAAAGCGGAGTTATTAAATATAAAAATACACTATTATAATGCCTAAATAAAAAGTCACTATTTTACAAAAGTGCCGTTACGTTGCTCAAATACTTTTAAGTATTTTTATGCATTCAACATATTAATGTCATTATTCTGCCCAATTTTATAAAAGGATAAAGTTAAGATTATTTTATAACTATGACAATTAGTTATATTAATTGTTATGTTTAAAAAGAAATATTATGCTAATATGATCTAAAAGTGAAAAAGGACAATTTTTATTAAAAATAGGTATTTTGGTTATTATTTATAAATGCTATTACAATACCCGCATAAAATATGTGGTATTATAATTAATCTATTTTATATGCCGTTATAATGTCAAAACGACATTATATTATTTAGAGATAAAAAACGATAAAAAGAATATCAATATTTTATTCCGTTGTGCCATCCATTTTTATTAATATAAAAAAGGATTATTTTATTTGTTGGTATAAAATATAATGATGAGGTTATATTTATATTTTATGTATGGCCGTTGTGATGTCCGAATAAATAATGATTTATTTATGAAATAAAGAAATAAGTAGATTCACCTAGTATTATTTGCTAGTCAATTAATGCATGGACATAATTATGTGGTTTCTGTGGATAATCTTTGAAGCGTAAACTGTAAGTATCTTCATACTTACTGATAGTGATGCTGGTGGATTTTTCCTATAATATTGTGATTACTACTTTATTTAATTGTTTGCGCATGTGAATTTCCATGTTTTATTGTTTTAATAACCTGATTAATAACAAGCTGGCGGATCTAGATCCACAGTGGGTACATGAGGCTTCACTGGAGTTCTTATGTTTATGGTGAATGAGGAAGTGCCCGAAAAGTAGAATAATAAATACAAAAACTGGTGTATCTAAATCACCAGGAAGACTCAGGTTTCCAGGAGCCTAGGCTCCCAAAGAATATAATTAAAAGTTAAATGTGAGAAAGCCTAGGCTTCAAATAAAACACTAACCATGCCTAGCCTACCAGAGGAATGGAAAAATGATAATGTTTAAAACTCTGCATTTAAAACTGTCATATTACTGCTTTATGGCTATGTTTATATTCAATCTATGACTATGATTAGCTACCATGGATCATAAATTGCGTATACATGTGATTATAAAGCCATATTACATTGTGTGCATTTATTGAATAAATCAGCATTCATTATATTATTGGAAATAACAGACTCACTTAGGTATGTTTGTGTTACTATTTCTCTCAGTATTATTTATTAATACAGGTTATGAAGAAGAGAAGTATCAGGATTATCCAGACTCGTAAATGGATTCTGACATTAGTATTTGAGGCTAGACTACCTCCTTTTTGTGAACTACTACGATGTAGTTCATTAGCTTAATTTTCAGAAACAATGTTTATATTTCTGCTGATGTGTAATAATTAAACTCTAGTTATTTTGGCTTATATAATTATATGTGCCTTGTATGGCACAAATACTATCATTATATGTAATTATTCTGTAGTACTTTATTTATCTATTTTGAGGTAATTTCAGTTAGAAGCTCTGATGTGTTATTCATTTCCAAGTCTGTTAGAAAATTATAAATATATTCCACTATCAATATTTAACTTTGATGATGTCGTAATGTCACGTGGAAATCGAAATTTTCACGTGACATTATGGCATCATTAGAGTTAAAGGTGGGGTGTTACATATGGTAGTCCAACTTGGTCTGAGACCCACCCATTTGGGACTGATGCAAGTCATCGTGGCTAACAGAACACAGTTGAGCTGTACTAGGATGTGCACAGGTGCAACGCCTCGACTTTTATGTAAGCAGCAAAGCAGAAATATAATAATTCTGCATGGTGCTACTACATTTACATACAATGGCAGAGGAAGAAAACATGTATGATTTTTTTTTTTTTAAAGGATTACATCTCACTTTTCATCACATAATACCAGAGCTTCTATCTGAGATAACATATTATAAATAGAACATAATATTATTACAACAATATGAAACTACTATTGTCTTGAGTCAAAATCAAGGATACCACAACGGCATTTACACACATAATTTTAAATATTGACTCAACATAAGTTAGTCCTTCAAAAGGTGAGAGGCCTCCTGCAAGCCTCATGAGCAAAATCCTAGACAAGCATAAGGGTCATCATTTATCTCCTCCTCAGCAGTATCTATAAAATTACCACAATTTTACGAGGGGAATGTGTGAGTCCACCACTCAGTAAGTATAAAATATTCTGACCATACATGTGTGATGTGATCATGTGAGCCTCTCTTTTTCCTTTGAAAACCTCAATCTTAAATTTACTAAACGGTAATCTTTGCAGAGTTTTGTTAATACATACTTAATAAACACCCAAAATGTTTTTCTTTGCATTTAATACCTATCAAACCCATATCTCATACCATGGAGTATTAAAACAATTTATATCAAGTTAATGAAAAACGATAAATAAAAACATAAAACAATATATATCATACAACATGCTTGATTCATATAATAAATGCATTAACAAGTTCATTTATCACATTTCACACATTTAAATATTCATTTTTCATGTCATATTTCTATATGTCAAGTGTACACTTCCACTTGACCGCTGGAGTTTGCTAAGTGTATACTTCCACTTAACTGTTGGATTGCTACCAATTTATCCTCTTATAGCTTCGAGGTGCTAAGTGTACACTTCCACTTAACCGCTGGATTTTGCTAAGTGTATACCCCCACTTAACAGCTGGGTTGCTACCAAATTATCCTCTTATAGTTTCGAGGTGCCAAGTGTATAACCTCACTTAACCGCTGGGTCCCCATCTTTTACAAACTTTTTACATATCACATGTAATCATATCTCATTTTCCTTAGAAACTCATTTTCCTTTAAAAAATCCATTTTCTTTAAACACATGAAATATATCATATCAACATAATTTATCATAATGATATTCCAAAATATACAGGCTCATAATCACACTAAAAACATTTTACAATTTATGCAATAAAACATCAAGTGTAGGGTCAGTAAGTTTTATACTTATAGCTTTGGCTTAATCTCCTGAAATGATCCCTGGTGTATTTACTACATACTCTCCCTTACTAAAGGAATCACTACACCTTCCCGTTCCTTTCTCTTACTATCCTTTATTTGTATATGCAATGGACGAAAAAAAAAGAAAAGAAAGACTTTTGTTTTGTATCTTGAAAAAGAACACTCAGAAACCAAACAAATGATAGCCAATACAAGAAGATGCATCGGTGTACTCTTATAGCCAAAGGCTTAGAAACTATTGAATGATTTTGTTGGGTTTCACTTCTCTCACGATTGGTCTTCTTTGGTTCATTTATTTGCCAAGCATTAATGAAGCCTACCTTTTATTTCTCACCTTGTCTAAAGGCTTTTGGTTGTGATTTGTTTCTCTCACGATTGATCTTCTTTGGTTCATTTGGTTGCCAAGCATTAATGTAGCTTACCTTTTATTACTCAATTTGTCTGAAGGTGGCATGCGTATTTTGAACTTATCAAAACAATGACAAAGAATGTGTATTTTTACAGACAAAGAGTGGAGATGAATTAAATGAAGAGAGGCGCATGCTTTATTTCTTATTTTTCTACTGACAGAAAGTTTCTCTATAATAAATGTAAGACAGGCTCTCTTCCTTTTTTAAGCTTTCTTGCTATCATTTTTTTATTATTCACTAGCTTTCCTACCGTGAAAGCCGGCCTTATGTCAACAACATTTACATCTTGGATGTAAATGTCGTAGAGAACCAACATTAAATACATCTTTATGCTTTGTTGACTTCTCTAAGTTTTATTTTTATCCATTTCATTTCTCTTTAATGGAAAGAGCTACAAAACCAAGACTTGCTTTTCTAAGAAGAACCCACGTGAACATCTCTTCTTCTTTTCTTTCAAACTTTCATATCTACAAGGCTAGGCTTTAGCCTTGTTTCCTATAAGTTTCCTACTCCATTTTATTTATTACTCATAGACACTTTAGTTGACCAAATCAAATGTTTATTTTATTTTTTAAAAAACTTCTAGTATTATTTTTTAAATCACTTCAAAATATTATCTATTACTAACTATATCTACTAGCCACTAACGTTAAACTAATTAACTAACATTTTCCTTGATTAAAAATAATGAATCCAAATATTACCATAATAAATACTACTTAAATTTAATTATTACGTTTTCATTAATTATTTATATTCTCAATTATTTTATTCTGGGCGTTATATCCCTCCCCCTTATGAAAATTTTGTCCTCGAAATTTAAGCATAACTTAACCTCAAATAATATAATAGAATGGAATATCATCTCAATCCTCAAACAGATGTGGATATTTATTTCTCATGTCCAGCTCCAGCTCCCACGAGGCCTCTTTGGTCCCATGATTTCACCATAGAATTTTGACAAGTGGGATTCTCGTTGTACGCAATTCTTCCTCCTTTCGGTCCAAAATCTGAACAGGCACTTCTTCGTAGGTTAGGTTTCCTTTGATTTGCAGCGGTCTGTAGTTGACCACATGTAAAGAATCGTTCACGTACTTTCTTAGGGTGAATATGTGGAACACATCGTGTACTCCCGCCAAGTCGGATGGTTGGGAAACTCTATACGCCACAGGGCTAACCCTCTCAGTTATTTCAAATGCCTCGATAAATCATGGGTTCAACTTTCCCTTCTTACCAAATCGCACTACTCCCTTCATTGGCGAGACTTTAACAAATACTTGGTCACCAACCTCAAATTCTAACTCCCTGCACCATTTGTCTGCGTTGCTTTTCTTTCGGCTTTGAGCAGTTAACATCTTCTATTGGATGAGCGCAATCTTCTCTTTTGTGTCTTGCACCAAATTTGGCCCCAAAATCTGCCGCTCTACTACCTCATCCCAATACAAAAGCGATCTACATTTGCGTCCGTACAATGCTTCATATGGTGTCATGCCAATAGTTTCTTGGAAACTATTATTGTAAGCAAACTCAGCCAAAGGTAGGTATTGAATCCAACTACCTTTGAAATCAAGTACGCACATCCACAACATATCTTCTAGGAGGGCCTTGCTCCACTGAAAGCCAACTAATGGCATTATTAGACCAATTCTATGAAATTTTTGATGAGTCACAGGGTCTGCCACCGAATAGGCCTCATATCCATAAAATTCTACTCAAGCCAGGAAGTGGGCCCGTTAATGTAAGGCCATACCATTACCCCTATTTTAAAAAAAGTGAGATTGAAAATACTGTCACAAGTTTGCTACAATCTGGGGTAGTCTGACCTGGTATCAGCCTGTATTCTTCACGAGTACTATTAGTTAAGAAACATGATGGATTGTGGAGGTAATATGTGGATTACCGAGCGCACAGTCAAGTGACTGTGAAAGATAAATTCCCCATTTCGGTGATTAATGAGCTGCTCTACGAGTTGAGTGGGGCCCACATCTTTTCTAAACTGGATATCAGGTCGGGGTACCATCAAAGAAGAATATCGGAGGACGGTATTGACAAGACAACATTCCGAACACATCACAAGCACTATAAATATTTAGTAATGCCGTTCGTACTAACAAATGCGCCATCCACCTTCCAATCTCTCATGAATGAGATTTTTAAAGAATTGTTGCGGAGGTATATCCTTGTTTCTTTGATGATATTTTAATATATAGCAAGACATGGGCGAAGCATTTAGTGCATTTGAGAGATGTCTTGGCAATTCTAAAGGTTAACCAATTGTTTGCAGGGCGTGAAAAATGTCAATTTGGGCAAGACACTAAGTTATCTATAGGTCACATTATCACCCAAGGAGTAGCTATGGATTCGGATAAAATAGCTGCAATGGTACGATGGCCCAAACCATCATCAATTAAGGCCTGGAGGGGATTCTTGGGACTAATTGGATATTACAAAAAATTTATTCAAAGATATGGTTCAGTTGCTGGGCCTCTTACTGAGCTACTAAAAAAAGACGCTTTTGAATGGTTGGCACAGGCGAATCAAGCCTTTGATCTCCTCAAATAGGCTATGACTACGGGGCCCGTGCTGGCATTACCAGATTTCAATAAGCCTTTTGTGATAGAGAGTGATGCGTAAAAGGCTCAGGAATTTGGGCGGTGCTCATGCAAGACTCAAGGTCCATTGCATGCTTTAGTCAGACTCTGAAGGGAACAATTTTATCACGTTCTACATATGAGAGGGAGATGTTAACTCTCATAGCAGCAATTCAGAAATGGCGGCCATATTTACTTGGTCAGAAATTTATTGTTAGAACAGATCAGAAAAGTTTGAGGTATTTATTGGGCCAAACCATAACCATTGAGGCTCAACAAAAATGGTCGGTAAAACTAATGGGCTACGAGTTCACCATTGAATACAAAAAAGGTATGAAAAATTCAGCAGCTGATAGCCTTTTGCGACACGGGGAGTCTGTCCAGGTATTAGCTCTCTCTAGCCCTGTTCCACAATGGGTTGAGCCCATCAAAGATGAAATACTCAAAGAGAAAGAGCTTCAAGAGTTGGTTCAAAGAATCCAACAAGGAGAAGCCAGTGGCCCTTAGAGCTATAGATCCGGCTTAATTTTCTATAAAGAACGCATTTATTTAAGGGCACAATCTCCACTGACAAATGCTATAATCTACGAGCTGCATAGTGGTTCCCATGAAGGATTTCATAAAATATGACAAAGATTGAAGTCTGTTTTCTACTTGCAAGGTGCACGTTCTCAAATAAAGGCGTATTTGCAAGAGTGTGATGTGTGTCAGAGAAATAAGGTTGAACTAAATTTGCCTGCCAAATTACTACAGCCCCTCCCCATCGCACTGTTATGTGGAGTGATATTTCTATGGATTTTATGGAGGGCTTACCTCATACCCAGGGAAAGTCAGTTATTTTTGTTATGGTAGGGCGGGTATCTAAATATTGCCACTTTGTAGCATTCAAACATACATATTCAGCACTCACAGTGGCTTTATATTTTTTTTTAGCATATGTTCAAGCTCCACGGGATGCCTACTTCCATAATTTGCTCTCTCACAAAGGGTGCGAGAGCAAGTCAAGAGGGATCGAGTGCAAAAGAGCTCAAGCATACACCAATTGGGATCGAGCGCATTCGGCAGTGCCGAAATGCAGAGTAGCAGCAGTGCGGAGGAAAGAAGAAAAAGAAAATATGGGCGCTGAAATGTATCCTGCAGTGCAGTGAACAAGGATTCCTTTCTTCATGAAGAGGAAAGATCACTTGAGCCTATTTTAGGACTTCACACACGGCAGTGGAAAAGGAAAGAGATCTTTTAGAGTCCTTCAGTTTTCAAAATTTTCAGTTCCTCTCTCACAAAGAAGAACGTGGGAAATAGCTCTTGGGATGAATTTCTCTTCAACAGAGGCAATTTTCAGCACTACCATGAGTAGCTAACTCTTCTGAATGGTGTTGATGTAGACCTATCCAAGTGAAAATGGTTTAATTGTATTTTTTCTTTAGGATTTTCTGCAGATATATGATGGTTGTATAACCTAGAGAATTGCAACTCTTGTAATTGATTTCAATGTTTATAATCAATTTTGATGAAATCCTTATCTTATCTTAGAAAGTTTTTTATCTTGATTGAACTCAAATCGTTCTTATTTTCTGTGATTATTAGAAGATGGTTATGTAATGATTTTCTTTGACATGCAATTAAGAGAATTTGATAGCCATTCCTATGGAAGACAAAACATAGTACACCCTAGTTTAGTATAATGTAGATAGACGATTGATGCAAACCGAATATGAGTTATGTTTATTTCTTGATTCTTTGTAACTAAATTGAAATATTTAATAGTCTATGTCTAGGGAAGACGGATCGTGACGCAAGTTAGTGGTAGGTGGCGATTAATGCCAACTGAAGATGGGTTATACTTATTTCTTGGTGATGGAATTTTTTTTGACGACATCATTGTGTGTTTGACAAACATACATGAGTCATATCATGCATAGAATGAATTTTCATTGTTAAATACAATAGTCATTATTATGAGGTTAGTAGTGAAATCAATACCCTATCCTTTACTCCCATTTATTTGCATTATCATTTATGTTTTAGCATTTAAATTCAAAACAAATTAATCATTTTTCTGTTGAGTTAAGCTAGAGTAGATAGATCTTGTAAGACTTGACGACAAAACCAACGTAATCCTTGAGATTCGACACCCTCTTTTTAGTCCTATCCTATAATGATTCGTTCTATCATAAATAGTAATTTTATTATAGATATACATTCATTTGTCTGTGTTGTAGTTTATTTTTATTTCCAAATAGCTTTAGGAGTCTAGTCATCATCTCCAAATAGCATAAGAAGTCTATCTTCTATCTCACTTAGGAGCAAATGTCTATTTTTTTTTTAATTCAGTAGCAGTCAATTAGTTCCTCTATTTAAAGGGGATGCTTATTCAATAAAAGCAATGCACAACATTATTCATCAAACTCATATTTTGACAAAGAGGCTTAGGATTCATCCAAAATCTTACATTTTTTCTCACTAAATTAGCAACTTTAGACAAAAATAAGAAGCAAGATCCTGCTTCTTACCCGGTTGAAAGGCAACTGACTCGAGCAGTTATGAATTCACGTAACATATTTTCATACTACATACTACATCAGTATTGATTAATTGGAGGTTCGTATATAGTCGTTAACAGTTATCTTTACGGTATATGTGATTCAATCAAATAAAAAAGAATGAATTTTAAAAATATTTAAAAAATCTGTAAATTATAATATTTTTATGTTCTAGATGTTTAACATTCTTGATTCGAAGATTTACATAATCATGTCATCATAGACTTCCCAAGGCACACTCCTCTGGCCCACAGAAAAGTTTAATATATAAGATTAATTAACTCGGGCAGCTATGCCGTCCATTTCTATGAATACTATTACTTCACCGATCGAAGTGTGAATGTTATTCTCGTGCACCGAACGCACCGACTGCAGGATAGGATGCAGTCGTCATGATTAGGACTTGGAACCAAGAATTGCAGAAGAGTAAATAAAGTATACTAAAGGTAAAGGAAACTCAAGAAGATACCACTGTCTCCTGTAACCCTGTTTGTTTCTTTCTGTATTTGTATTGTATTTATAGGGTTTTGTTGTCAGGGTGCCTACCGTTTTATAGTTGTTTGATTTCTTGTAACCCGCTTTCTCAAATTTTCCATATTTGATTCGAAAAAAATAAAAATAAATACAGTAATCTTGTTGTCGGAAAAAAAAAAAAAAAAAAAAAAAAAAGGGACGAACACCTTTGTACTAGAGATGTGTTTGATGTCGTTCTCTTTTATCAGTGCAATCCAAAACTAATCATGGGTGATAGAGTCCAAATTATGTTTGTAAAAACTTGTAAGCATGTTAAAACTCACTAATCTTAAAAGTGTATTGGAATTATTAATACAATAAATCTTACTAAGTAATTGTGTAATAACTAGTTATATCAAAAGGCTGGGTTTATAGAAAATTGTGAGTTTTATTATTTAATTAATATTTTAAGATTCTCATTTATGTATGAGCTCAAACTTATTTTCAATAAACAAGATTCAATATATGAAATATTTAATTGAAATAAAAAATAATTTAGAAGTACCTATGCTTACCATAAAGTAAAAAAATTTAATATAAAGTATTGAAAATAATTTTTTTGGCTCAAACTTATCTTCAATAAAAAAGATTTGGTATATGAAATATTTAACTGATCAAATGAAAAGTAACTACAACTTCTGAAAAAATAGAATAGAAAGTATTGTAAAAACTTTTTATTTCTATATACATAAATTCTACAATGCCCAACTTATTTATTGTTGAACGAGGCTCGTGAAAATACGGAATAATAATCTTTAATAATCAACATAAATCTACAGTAATAAAAAAAAGAAAGAAATATTATTATAATATTTTGAGAATATTATCACAATAAATATTCTGTACATGATTTGCATAAGAATCTAACATTAAATAGCATATCATAACATTCTAAAATAAGTGATCATTTGCAGTATTTCTTTTCGAGGTAATATATATAGTCACGATCGCTGCTGGTGTTCATCTTTCACTGCTGTTGTTGTTCATACAATCTTTTATATATATATATATATAATTTTTTTGGTGTTCATACCGCCTTAGATATGGAAATGGGAGTAAATACTTAGACCTTCTTGACTTGGTGAGAAGTGATATTATACGTTTACAATTTCTATATAATTTTTGTACATCTTCAACAATTTTTTTAAAAATTAATCATTGGATATATTGGACCTACATGTAAAAAAATAAATCAAATGGTTAATTTGAAAAATAAAATTGTTAAAACTGTACAAAAATTATGTCAAAAGTTGTAAATCATTCATTTCTCTAGTGGAGAAATACCAAATAAAACTTACATATCATAATCTCCCATTAAATCTTTGAAAGAGACATGTTCTTGACCTTTATTTATTTATTTAGAAAGTTTTATTTGCAGCAGTTAACACCGCCCTTTCAATTCAATCAAAAATTAAACACCTCCCTTAGAAGATCAGGCACTTGCTCATCTCATCTCATCTCACCTCTTCTTCTGTTTCTTGATGCTCTTCTTTAATGGCGAGGAAGCAAAGAAAACTCTTCCCTGCTCTAACTGCATCAAACCAAACCGTAGACTGTGAACCTTATAACTGCGAACCTTTCCCGGACTACTACTACTTCCCACCGCCACCTCCTCCGCCGCCATCTCTCTCAGGCGCCGCTCATTCATCCCCAATCCTTCACATCTCACCCTACCTCATCATCTCTTTTTTCTTCTTAGCCGGCGTTCTTGTTCTTGTTTGCTACTACGTTGCCATAGCAAGGTCTTGTCCCAGTTGGTGCAGCAGCCGGAGAAACAACGGGCCCGCACCCTCCCAATCCGAAGGTACAGATGATCAAGGGTTTCTTGATGAGACTCAGGTCGATCATCCCATCTGGTTCATCACCACCGTCGGTTTGCAGCAGTCGGTGATAAGTTCGATTGCGGTCTGTAAGTACAAGAAGAATGAAGGGTTGATTGAAGGGACAGAGTGTTCCGTTTGTTTGAACGAGTTTCAAGAAAACGAGACGCTTCGGCTCTTGCCTAAGTGTAGCCACGCCTTTCATATACCCTGCATTGATACTTGGCTGAGGTCTCACACAAACTGTCCTTTGTGCCGTGCCAATATTATGACCGATACTGTCAGTCTAGACAATGTCGATCAGAATTCTAACAATTTGAACGTAAACGAAGAGACCCATATGACCAATTCTGGGAATGAAAGCGACTTGCGTGATTATCAGGTGAGAAATCGTGAGATGTCTGAAAACAGGGCTGGAACAGGGGATGAAGGTGAGTTGCTAGAGGTGGATGGTGAAAGAATATCAAAAGAGGGTGTGAATTGTAGCGGGGAGCATGCTTCTCGTGCGGTCGGTCAATCTGAAGGGAGCTCGATTAATCAAATGGAGGATGCTGAAAAGTCAGATTTTTTGGATAATGCCAACAAGCAAGATGGTAGACGCTGCAGCATGCACAGATTGATGGGCAGTCATTCTTCAATTGAGCAATGTCTGCATATAAGGCCTCTTTCTATGAAAAGATCAGTTTCCAGCGGTGGGAGGGTTTTGTCATTGAGATACAACCGGAGCCTGAGTTCAATTCTGTAAATGTAAAGTTTTCAACTTTTTATTTTATTATTATTCTTAAAAAGAAATAGCTATAAGTGAGGAATCTGAGATATATACTGGGATATTCCATGTTCTTGGACCAAGTTTGCTTTACAAGAAGTCTCTGTATCACGAAGTGTGAATGCAGGGCAGGATTGATGATCTCAGAAGGCAAAGGTATCACTTCCACTACCAAGTACTTTGTACGTCATTGATTTTTGGCTGGGGATTCCGCTACTTTTTTCTTTTTCTTCGATTCAATGATGAAGGATGTGTGAAGATATTATGCATATATACGTATATACTAATCTTTGGATCCAATGTATTTGCTGCAATACTGTTGTGGTCGGCATTAATTAGCAGTTTATGAGTCTCATATTCTTATAGCAGTTGTCTAGTTTCAAGATTCCTTTGAGGCTCTCTTTCTTATCCCCTGCCAAGGAAATTTATTGTATCAGACAGGAAAGATCCTTTCTCAGCTCAACAGGAAGAGAAACTCCAACCCCATGGCGGGGCTCACATGCTGACAGTGACAGGGATGTGATCACGGATACAGAGGTAAGAACGTATAGATCACAAATCCTGTTCAAGTAAGATCGTATTAATCGCAGAAGAAAGCTAGGACTTCACTTCGAAGGAACGGTGTCTTGGGTATGGTTAGCTATTCATGTTATTGTGATGGGTTATATGGTGCCGAAATATTGGTATAAGACTATATATATAGGTTAATTCTAAGTTTTTAAAGGTGAAAATGCGGTTACTGACTCTAACCGTAACTGTGGTTATTCTATTTTTATTACCGGAACTACCCAACCTTAGGCGGTTAGCGCTTATTTAAAGCTATAGCCGCACTGCATAATCGCTTTTAAATTTATGTCAGCTTTTTGCTTTTGAGCCTTCATTGGACCTCTTTTTTGGGCTGATTTTATATATTTTTGGGCTTTTTTTTTTGCCTCATGTATGGTGTTTTTTAAAAAACCATATTAAACGACGTCGTTTTGTGTGTGTATATATATATAGGTAGGTGGTTAGTGGTTTTTTTCCTACCCCTTATAGAAATGGTTAGGCGGTTAACAGTTTAGAGCGTTTAGCGATCAGTGTGTAGTTATTAACCGTCTGCCTTTTTACCCATGTCAGTTTCTAACCTCACTAATTAAATCAATGAGTTAGATCTCTTAACCCTAACCCATTAATTTCATGTTGCACATGTCGCATAAAAAATTACTATTCTTAAATGTCATGTATTGAGCATTTCAGTCATATCGCGACACGAGGATAAGAGTATTTATTTCAACCATAACAAATTCATCACAAGAACCTGTACCTCTTTGTCCACCCCAAACGTATTTCTCCTTGTCAATCATAACAGCTCTAGATCGAGCCCACCAAACAACCTCCCTAAGCACACAGCTTCGGCCTGAGATTCAAAACCGCCCACAATTTCCTTCCCAACTATGAAGCATCAAGTAGTTTTTGTGGATTATGATAAGTTCTTATAATATAACCTTTTCGTTTTTTTTTTTTTTTTTTTTTTTTTTTTTTTTTTTTTTTTTTTTTTTTTTTTTTTTTTTTGAGGCTAAATAGAAGTTTGAGAATTGAGAGTTCCATGCATGCATCATCCCAAATAATAATAATAATAAATCACACAAAAATTTCACAATATTAGTATAGTAACTAATGGAAAATACGAGAACGTTTTATATTCTAGCAAATATATATATAGATGTAATTAAAAATATTAATATTTTTATAAGATATTTACAACGGGCGGGAATCTTCAGATAAAATATTGATGGTAATGTTGATAAAGCAGCATATAATGGGGGAGAAATTCAACATCAAATCCTTTCATTTCAAATGAAAAATGAAAGGAATATAGAATCCATTGTACGGTTTAAACATAGTGCCATATATACAAAGAGAGGATCAATAAAATTTAATGTGGATCATCAGTACTTGAAATAGTGAGGATCATAATCCCAGCTTAAGACTCCTAATCAATTTCCTTATTAATTAGTTCATCTTTCATGTATTATTATCTTAATTATGTTTCACATCTTTCTATGTTTAATCATATATAGTGCCATTGCAGAAACCAGTCAGCTATCTCAACTACCACACCTTAACCGGTTAACTTGTGCTGCCAGTTTTCTTAAATTGCCAAACAATATTGAATCTATACACTTTTGGTGTTATATTATGATTTAAACACCTCACCTGACTTTCAACTCTCAAGATGATTGATGTAAGCCTAACTGCACTATGAATGTTCCACTTTACCCACATCTTCACGGGAATACTGAAATTTGCTACTATAATTTCTGAAAGATTTAAAAATTTGCATTTCAAATATTAGCTAAAAGGTATAGCTAATTAAGTATTTATGTGGCTTCTTCACTACATTTTAATATATATTTTACACTAAAATGATACCCCTGCCAAATGCCAAATCTGCCTGTTTGAGACCAGTCGCAAGAAATCTTGTAAGAAAAGTGTCAAAATTATTAAAATTACAAAATTAATATATATATATATATATATATTTCATTATTTCTACATCGGAAATGACTATTTCAAAACGATTGATCCTATCCTAATTATGTGAGGATGGGGACCACGCCTTATGAAATATATGTTACTAGTTCAAAACCTCATTTCTCTCTCTTGTGTGGACATGTCCAAAAAAAAAGAAAAAAAAGTTATGTGAGGATGGTGCTATTATTGGTGCAAAAATAGCACTGTCTAAGTATAGAAATTTATAATAAAATGTAACACACAAGTGTATTCTCAAGGATATTATGGTAATTTGCAATGGAAAGATTCAATGGATTCAATGGATAATACGAAATTGTATTGAAAATGGGATGAAAAATACATGAGATGATCTGTTTCGAAGTAGATCGGGCCTCCTTCAATGAACTAAAACTAAAGTCTACAAATCTCTTCAATGCCGTTTACAAACTATAATGGGCCTTTTATAACTAGACTAAGCCCAAACTGACTAATTGACATACAATAGATAGCCCATTATTCTAACAGCTTATTCTAAGCGTAATCTCGCTTAACCACTAACAACTTGACACGTCAAAGCCTTATTCTTATCTTCATAGCTAGTTCGCACCCTTCATCTTCAGAGACATGTGGCTTCTCAACCATTTCACAACCGTTCCACAACCTGGCTCTAATACCAAATTTGTAATACACCCTATTGTTATTTAAGGATAATTTTGTAATTTTGTAAGAAGAACAATGGATTTCATTGGATGAAGGTTGTATTGATTCGTATGCCTATTTGAATACAGGGAAACATCTTTTATGCTAACATACAAGCCCAACTATCTAACAAACTCAAGCCCATTTGTACTAACTGATCCAGTAGCCCAAACTAACAAATGCTTCCCAAGCCCAACTCTGGACGATTGCCACGTAATCTACGTACATGTAGGTATGTGACATAAAATGAAGAAATTAAAAGAATAATGGAAGCAAAAGAGAAATAGAACACATAGATTTTGTTGTGGTTTCAGACTGAGGGCCCTACATTCGCCATTAGGAAGTGTCAATTAATAGAACTACATCTTTATTGAATTATTTTTAATCAATTGTGTTGCATAATGATCTATTTATAGCTAGGGAAAATATGGTAAATGAAATGAATTTGGAAAGGTAATCAAGTCCGGGAGATTTGGTTACAAACCAACAACTATGTTAAATATCTATTAGGAAAAATATATCAAGACTAATATGGAAAATATCCTATATATTCTAGCATTCCCTCAAATTCAAGGTGGAATTGAGTTTGAAAGCAAAAATAAAAAATAAAAAAAAAATAAAAAAAAAATAAAAAAGAAAAATAAAAAAAGAAGAGGCATTTCCTTCCCTTTTTTCTTTGTATGGCAATTTTTTGTTTTTTTTTTTTTTTTTGTTTTGTTTTGTTTTTATCAAATTGAGTCAAGTGAGTCATGTTGAGTTGATTCAATGAGTTGATTTCTTTTCTTTAGTGGACTTGACTTGACTGATTTGACTGATAACTCTGCGATTTGAATCGCAGATGATGTGAGACAAAGAATAGCGACGTAAGGTAAAAGATATAGGCCTTGTTTGTTAAACACCGAAACAGAACACAGTATTGCGGGTTACTGTTCATGTAGTTTTTTTTTTTTACTTTTTCATATTTTCTAATACCAATTAACATAAAAACATTCTTACTTTTTCACTTTTCATATCACATCAATAATTTTTTATTACAATTCAAATAAAAAAATTCACTACAATACAAATTTTTTTCACTTTTCTATACAAATTCTTTTTACTTTATATCACATCATCACTTTTTACTAATTTTAAAATTAACAACCCACCACTCCGTTTTATACATGTTTTTTTTCAAACAAGCCTATATATAGATACTAAAGGTGATGTTACAGGGATTGGAGACAATTGAGTGGGTGGCCGATGACAGTTTCTAGTGGTCGGAGATGTTTGTCATAGGTGGCCGGATGTAGGCGATGATGGTGACACAATTGCTATCGGTACGGTGGCCAGATAATTGGGACGATCGACAATGGACCATTAAACTAGCTAGGTAGACAAGGATCAATATAACTTGGTGGACTATGGGCCAAACTAGGCCGAACTTGGGCCAGACTAGGTTGGGTTGATATGCCCAAGGAAAAAGGCTTTGGTGTAGTGTGTGCATGACACATGCGATACGTGTGGGAACGAATTGCATGATGACGCGTTGAATATGGGGGCTATTTGAATTTGGACCTGTGTTCGTGATAGGTAGGCAGAGTCAAGCATAATACTTATGCCGATTCGATGGATCGACGGCTACTAGGGCACTATGGCTTGCCCTAGTAGCATTGATATGGTTTAACAATAATATGCATGGTTCCACAGTAAAGTTTTCAACAGTGTTGTGTTTAGCGAAGTAATGGGCGGAGCTATGGTTCTGTGGCGATGTGAAGGAAACGTTATATTAAATTCATTAACATGCGTCCTTAAATATCACAATGTTCAAGAGGATAACTATAATAAATATATATGAAATGATGAAAGTAGAGAATGAGTATGGGAGAGACGATGTGACCTGGTGGTTACGCAACATGACAGCTAGCTCTTCCCTGGTTTAGCGATAACTGACTAATTCCTCAGTAGAGTTGTGGATGGATCCTAGCTAGTTTGTACTGTCTTGAATTATCATTATGGGGTTTGAGCATTCGCTAGCTTAGCCTATTTTGGAGTCATATGGAAGTGTCTTAGTTAGTGTGGTTGCTCTGATCACACTTGTTTTCTCAACTTGTCCAGGTAATTCTCTCTTAGGTTAGCCTTTTTTGTTCACATCCTTACATACCAAAGCACTACGTCCCTGCTTCTCCCATAAGATAACTCATGATCTTGGTTTACAATTGCCATGACATCGTTGAGAGCTAAATTTGGTTGTGGATGGTTGAGCTTTGGTAGAGGCTTTTTCCCTTTTAATGTTTTACCCGTGCATGTGAATGGTCGCTGCTCTTCTTCTTCATCTGTTGGAGTGGCCTTGGAATCTAGAGAAGCTGATCACGCTACATCTTTTATCACTGATGCGACTTTATTTCCCCTCGTTATGGTGACGAATTATGACTTTAACTGTTATCTTTGTATGGAGGTTGTGTTCGAATAGCTTCCATTGGACACCTGTGTGTAACACCCAACTTAAACATGTTACCGGTTTAAAGCCACCGCGCGCGCGAGCACATATAATACTTCTCTAAAATGTATATATATACACATGAATACATGTACAGAATGTTTTATGACTTGTCACTACAAAAAACCTAACAATTGGCCACGTGTCTACAGTATCTGTTAATACACGTGTCTAGTAGTATAAACATCCGAATTGACCGCGTGTAATTAATCCACGCGGCCAATTGGACACGTGTATTTTATACATGTGTCCAATTAGACACGTGTATAAAATAAACGTGTCCAATTGGACGCGTGTATTATTACACGTGTCCAATTAGACCTGTGTAAAAATACACGTGTCCAGTTGGACACGTTTATTTTATACACGCGTCTAACTAGACACGTGTATAAAATACACGTGTCCAATTGGACGCGTGTATAAATACACGCGGCCATATGTTGCCACGTGTAATAAGTACACGTGGCTAACTGTGCATTTTTTTCCAAATATATATTAAAAAAAATATATATTGTATTTAGGATTTTAAAAAAAAAAATAAAAATTCTTAACTATATATCATAAGGTTAAGTTTTAGGGCTACTATATATATCTATATGTAAACCCTAACCTAATTTACATATTGTACTATATGCATTTACATAAATGGATGTACTGTAAATAGTATACTTATTTACAAATAAAAAAAAAATGCAGCATAACAAAGTTAAAAATCCTATCCATAATACTATATACATATATATAATATATGCATGCATTCATGCATATAAACGGTTTAGAGACTATATACATTTATAACAACTTGTATATACCCTAACATTGGGGTTTATGGCTATATATATATAGTATACTTATATAGCTATATATAGTATATACACTTAGGGTTAGGGCTTATAGCTATATATAGTATATATACTTAGGGTTAAAGTTTATAGCTATATATGGTATATACACTTAGGGTTAGAGTTTATAGATATATATAGTAGATACACTTAGGGTTAGGGTTTATAGAGATATATATAGTAGGTATATACACTTAGTATTAGAGTTTATAGCTATATATAGTATATACACTTAGGGTTAAGGTTTATAGATATATATAAAACATACACTTAGGGTTAGAGTTTATAGCTATATATAATACATACACTTAGGGTTATGGTTTATGTCTATATATAGTAGATACACTTAGAGTTAGGGTTGATAGCTATATATAGTACATACACTTAGGGTTAGAGTTTTTTGCTATATAAAGTACATACACTTAAGATTAGGGTTTATATCTAAAATTAACAGTTGGCCTCGTGTAATTATGTCACGTGTACAATTGGCCGCGTGTATTATTACACGTGTCGGACTGGCGACGTGTATTTTTACACGCAGCCATATGTGGCCACGTGTAATAAATGCACTTGGCCAACTGTTAATTTTTTTTTTCCATATATATATATATAGGATTTTGTACACAATGCATAATCTTAAATT